>NC_057812.1:391333707-391348790 GCF_018294505.1 Triticum aestivum | reverse complement strand
AGCAAGAAAAAAGGCTTAGAGAACAAAGATCAAATCATAAATCATAAATACTCCAAGAATATTTACATTGCCAAATGGGCCCAAGGCCAGAGTTCATTGCATTCACCAATACACCCTAGTGGGTGGGTGGGCCTACTACTTAACAAAAGTACGAGAAAGATAAGCAGGACGGCTTCAGACGGCTCCCATGTCGAGTTTCACAACTAACAACTCCTCCTCAGTGGCCTTTGGGTTCATTGAGGTGCCGGTATCAGCCAACATGCCGTCGTCATCTGCATAAGGGCCTGACTCCTCGGAGCTACCCAACGGGTCGCCAAGCGCCAAGCCGAAGTTGTCAGGCGGCACCACCCCGCCATCTTGAGTCAGCTCTACCTAGAACTCGTCATGCGACACAAACGAGGACAGGTAGCAGGCCCGGGCGGCGATCCGGCCCGCCTCCACCTATAGCTGGGGCTCCGCATCGGCTCGCTGTGGCACTAGCTGGTCCAGGGCTAGGCCCGGATACCAGGACATGACAAACCTCAACACGCGGTCAGTGCCAGGACGGACGGCAGAGACGCGCCACGTGTGAAGCCGCACCAGTCTGACTTCCAGCCACCGCTCTAGCCGCGTGAAGCTGTTGGGCTCAACGACACCGGGCCAGAGGGCCGCCGTCATCCCCACTCCAACCTCGGAGAGCCTCACCGTCTGCTCATCCAGGGCATGAAGGCGGACCTCCGCTGCGTGCATGATCTCCAAGAAGGACCAGGCGGTGTGCGGACCGTTTTCAGAGCTCACGTCCGCTTGGGTCAACCGGTGGTCGAACACGGCCTGGTCTGCCCTCCCCTACATTTCCGAAAAGTATTCTGTCAAGCAGAGAAACAAGACAGTTAGCAACAAAAACAAACCAGCCGGCTCTCAACCCGGTGAAACCAACAAAGAAACACTTACTGGTGAAGGCCTCATCCAGGTGATGTGCTTCGAGCAACGTACCATGCCGCTCCAAGTCCCCGGCACGGTCGCGCACTTCGAGTGCCTTCTCCAGCTCGGCGTGCTTGTCGATGGCCGCCTTCAGCTCACCGTCCTTAGCGGCGGACGTCTTCTGGTGCTCCCCCTTGAGGCGGAGGAGCTCCGCTCGGTGGGCTTCCACCCCCTTGTCGGCCTCCACCTTCAGGCACTCCACCTCGGCCTGAAGCTGGCCCTTGTCGTCAGCCAGCTGATCGCGCTACTGGCCAGCTTCGGTGAGCGCCCGCTGGGCCTCCGCCACCTTGGCCGCCTCTGCCTTCAGGCACTCTACTTCGGCCTAGAGCCGGCTCTTGTCGCCAGCCATCTGTTTGTGCTGCTGGCCGGCTTTGGCAAGCTCCTGCTGGGCCTCCGCCACCTTGGCGCCCTCAGCCTTCACCTGCTGCACTTTGACCCGGAGTTGGCTGGCGTTGGCAACTGTTAGATCACGCTGCAGACTGGCTCTGGCCAGCTGGGTTCTCCAAACCGGCACCTCAGCGGCGATGGCTGCACGACAAAGATTCAAAGTCAAAACAACATAAGGACAAGAACACTTTAAGATCCGGCCTAAGTACTAAGTAGTTGGCCCGAATCTCAGGGGTTCCACCCAGGGGGTGCGCTAGCACACCCCCACTAAGAGCACGCAGGACGTACCTGCGGCAAGGTGGACCGCCTCCTTCTTGACGACGAGCCATGCCAAGACCTTCTGGTGCTTCTCCAGGAGACGGTTGTAGATGCCGACTTGGAGGGCATCTAGGTGCCGAAAAAACAAGCATTAGCACAAGAGACCTTTTAACATTCGACCCAACTACTACGTAGTTAGCACGAATCTTGCAGGCTACACCAAGTGGTGCACTAGCACGCCCCCAATAAGCCAGCTACAAGAGAAAAGCCGGAAGGAGAAAACTCACAAACACGAAGCGTTCCAGCTCAAGCGCCCGCTCTGTCTCGGCCTGGGCAAAGTCCTGAACCCGGTTCACGCGCCCGCGAAAATGCCGCACACAACGGCCATCGACGCCTCCTCCTGCGTCAGTGGCCCAAAGACGACCTCTATGCTCGACCCAGCTCACACCTGCTGCAAGCCGGTGCCAGGGCGGCCACCCGTCACCGCTTGCGGCAGCCTAATCACTAGGGCATTCCCGCCGCCCGTCGTCTCCTTGCTAGCTGATGCCCCCTCCGGTGCCCCGGCCGGTGTCCCCTCTGACGTCCCCTACAGTACCCCATCTGACCTCGCCTGCGGCGCCCCCTCTGGGGCTGCCCCCCTTCTGTCTCCTTCCACCTCCATCCGCTCAACCACATCGGTCCGTGGTGAGGTGTCATCGTCGATATCCACGACCTCCCGGTTGTCCACCGCCATCTCCGCCCGACCATCCGGGTCGCACCCCTCCTCCGTCGGCGTCACGACGACATTCTCCGTTGGCTCCAGGCCCACTGGCATCTCTGGCCAAGCCTGCTCCGCGGCGGCTTGCTTGGTCGCCCTGGCGGCCCTCGCCCATGCTTGGGCGAGGCTTCCTCCACGGCCCTGACGATCGCTGCCTCTGCCTCCAGGGCCTTGTTCCTGTCCTGACAGGTACAATGCTCTGTGTCCTCCTTGTTCAAGCTAAGATCCTCCTCGGCCGACCCGTCGGGTAGGGCGATGGCACTACTCCGGGACTTCCAGAATGAGAAGCCGCCTCCAGACGCGGCATCCATCACTCCAACGGTGACCTAGAGTCAGCAAAAAACTTACCCGTTCGCCGTCGGGATGGCCAGTCTTGCCAGCGTTGCCGGGATGGTGTGGCTCCTCTTCTTGGCGACCGGCTTGCCGCCTATGGCCTAGTCCGCTGTGCGCTTCGTGGACGGCTTCCTCGGCTCCACGTACTCCTTCCCATGCGGACGACTAGTCAAGGCCGGCGCGCGGGATGATCCGGCCTCGGCCGCTTTCTTCGGACGCCTTGGGGGTCGACGTCTCCACCTCCTCCCCGCGGCAATGTTGTACCATCAACACGCGTCAAAACCTTCACATTGTCTTCCAATCGGCCTCGCAAGGGATCGAAATGCGAAAACTTACCCGTACGGCATGCCTCGCCGGCTTCGGCGCTGGCCGTCTTCGGGTTCTTGGCGAGGATCTCCGCCTCCTCCGATCCGGCTGGCTGGCCGGCCGCTACCTATGCCGGACGGCATTAATAGCACCTCCCTCGTCGCGTTGGGACGGAGAAGAAGATGAGACATAGCAAAGTACGGAGACCTAGGACTCACCACTGACGCTGGGTACCCATGGCTGTAGGGATCCTTCCCGAACTGCCACTCCTCCTTCATCCCGGCCTTTGAGATGTCGTTGACCTGGTCGGTGACCTGTTCCTACGTTACCACCGTGATGACATCAGTTGGGATCCTAGTGAGCCCCTCGCGCGCCACCATCTCGGCAACCCGGTTTGCTCATGTTCAGCACCTCCTACATTGGGTTCTAGGGGTAGTAGGTCCAGTTGGTATTGGCGTACGGTGTCACGTGAAGGAAGGGCGACAGGTTGATGCGGTCTGCGCCGAGGTTGTGGGAATAGAAGAAAGAATTATGCCACTTCTTGGCAGAATCCTCCTGCGGCATTTTGGGGCACACCCCGTGCGGCCAGGTCGAGACGACGACGACCCCATAGGTGGACATCATGCCCGCCTACAGCCCCAGCCGCTTCAAGAAGAAGAAGCGGACCCAGAGATCGACGCTGGGCTCAACGCCCAGGTAGCCCTCGCATAGGGTGACGAACCCTGAGAGCTGCAGCACCACGTTTGCGTCTAGGTGATGCGTGTAACACTCACGATGCGGCTAATCTCCCATGTGTCGAGGCACGACTTAGAGGCATAACCGCATGGTGGTTTAGTCGCAAGTGGGTAATCTTTGCACAACCCCATGTACTGAATAAGAAAAGGATAAAGAGTTGGCTTACAATCGCCACTTCACACAAATAACAAGTTAAACATACATCATCCATAGTACAATCAAAGGTCCGACTACGGAACCAAAATAAAAGAAGACAACCCCAATTGCTAGATCCCCGATCGTCCCAACTGGGCTCCACTACTGATCAACAGGAAATGAAACAAAACAACGATCAAGATCTTCATCAAGCTCCCACTTGAGCTGGGTTGCGTCACCTGCACTGGTATCATCGGCACCTGCAACTGTTTGGAAGTATCCGTGAGTCACGAGGACTCATCAATCTCACAGCCGCGAGATCAAGACTATTTAAGCTTATGGGTAGGAGAAGGTAGTGAGGTGGAGATGCAGCAAGCACTAAGCATATATGGTGGCTATCATACGCAAATGAGACCGAGAAGAGAAGCAACGCAACGGTCGAGAAGCTAGAAGTGATCCTGAAACTACTTACGTTCAAGCATAACACAAGACCGTGTTCACTTCCCGGGCTCTGCCGAAAAGAGACCATCACGGATACACACGCGGTTGATGCACTTTAAATAAGTCAAGTGTCAAGTTCTCTACAACCGGATATTAACAAATTCCCATCTACCACATAACCGCGGGCATGGCTCTCGAAAGTTTATACCCTGCAGGGGTGTCCCAACTTAGCCCATCACAAGCTCTCACGGTTAACGAAGGATAATCCTTCTCCGAAAAGACCCGATCAGTTTCGGAATCACGATTACAAGACATTTCGACAATGGTAAATCAAGACCAGTAAAGCCGCCCGATGTGTCGACATCCCGATAGGAGTCTCACGTATCTCGTTCTCAGGACACACCGGATAGGTCAGGCTACGAGTAAAACCAGCCCTCAAGTTGCCCCGAGGCGAACCTGCAGGTTGCCTGGTTTGGACCAACACCTAGAGAAGAACTGGCCTAGGGGGGTTAAAATAAAGATGACCCTCAGGTTGGCCGACCCAAGGGAAATGTAATAGGTTGTTAGTCAAATGTAAAACCAAGGTTGGGCCTTGCTGGAGGAGTTTTATTGAAGGCGAACTGTCAAGGTGTTCCCATAACACCCAACTGCGCAAGAACGCAAAATCGAGGAACATAACACCGATATGACGGAAACTAGGGCGGCAAGAGTGGAACAAAACACCAGGCATAAGGCCGAGCCTTCCACCCTTTACCAAGTATATAGATGCATTAATTAAAATTAGAGATATTGTGATATCCCAACAAAACCATGTTCCAACATGGAACAAACTTCAGCTTCACCTGCAAATAGCAACACTATAAGAGGGGCTGAGCAAAAGCATCAACATATCCAAACAACGGTTTGCTAGGAAGGTGGGTTAGAGGCTTGACATGGCAATATGGGAGGCATGCTATAACATGTGGTAGGTAACGTGACATAGCGATAGCGTGAAGAACTAGCAAGCAAAGATAGAAGTGATTTCGTGGGTATGGTTATCTTGCCTAAAATCCCGCAAGGAAGAAAAACGAGTCCATGAAGAAGACAAACAGACGTAGTCGAACGGATCCTCACAACTCCGGAACGAAGCCGAAGCTAACGAGAGAAGCAACCCGGAAAGAAGCAAGCAACATAGTAAACAACCATCATATAAACATGGCATGATGCACAACCAAGTATGATGATTGTGCGGTTTAATGAGGCATGTCATGGCAAAGTGCACAAACAATACTACAAATTAAGTGGAGCTCAATATGCAACAAGTTGCATATTGCCAAAACACCACATGACTTATTTAGTTCACTCTCGTTTATATACCCAACAATATTAAATGTTGTCGAACATGGCAAGAGATGAAGCATAACAAAACTAGGTAACTAGACAAGTTTAAATGAGGCCGGAAACAATAAACAACAATTCTGGAAAACTCCTCATATGCATATTATGAATTTGGTACTGTTCTGCCCTAAAGCATATTTTAGAGTTGTTAAACATGCAAGATGAGTGCGCCATGTCAAACTAGGAAATTTTCTAGACAAGATGCATAAAGAGTTTATTAGATTTGGAGCTACGGTTATTTAGTTATGAAATAAATCATTTTAGCATGGCATTAGGTAAATTATAAGCAAACATCATTTTAAACATTTTTAACATGGATGAAAGTTGGATATTATGAAACTAGATAAAATTCTAAGCATGTTTCATATATAACTTATTTACATATGATGCATGGTTAATTAGTTATTATATGCATGAAGCTCGGGGTCCAAACTGTAAATATGCAGTTTTCTGCAATAAAAGCTAAAATGTTCCACAGAAAAAAAACATGAATCGGGCCGAAATCTGGAGGATGGCCCAATTGGAGAAAGAACAAAACAAAAGGAGGGGCACTAGGGGTGGCCTCACCATGGGCGCGACCCAGCTGGTGGAGAGGCCTCGCGGGCCGGCTGGCCTGGCGCTGGGCCTTGGCATGGTTGAGGACGGGGTCAACACGGGCGCTGGAAGCGGACGCTCGGGGACCTGGACGAGGCAGAGGAATGCAACAGCGGGGCGAACTCCGGCGGCGGTTGTCCGGCGAGGACGACGACGGAGCAAGGCGGCGAGGACGGGAACGAGTGGATCCGAACGTCCTACACCGGATCTAGGCAATGGGCGGCTGGTCGGAACTCCAGCAACGGACCCGAAGGACCCGAGGTGGCGGCTGACATGGCAGGCTCCTCTGTGAGGCACGGGGAGATAAAACGTGAGGGAGAGACAGAGGAAAAGAGAGAGGTAGTGGCGCAACCTGGAGGGATCCGGCGAGCCGGCGGTGAGCAGCGTCGAGAGGCCGGTTTGGCAAGGTACAGACGGCGGTGGGAACGACTGGGAGGCGGCGGATCGGGCGCTCGGGCGCTGGGATCCAGGCGGCGGCGGGGTTCGGGCTCCGATGGGCTCGGCCGGCCCTAGATGGGCCTGGCAGGGCCGCGGGAGGTGGGGGAGCTGTGGGGCGACGTGGCTGGCGGCGGGTGGCCACGGGCAAATCTGGCGGTGACGCTTGCCATTGGGGGCGCGACAAGTGGCGGCGGGGTGCTGGTTGGGCACTGAGAACAAGGCCGGCGGCGTGGATTTCGAGGGAGATGCGGCGGCTGAAGGTAGGGGAAGGCTAGGGGTACCCAAAATGGCGTGGAGGGGGTCTATATACGTCAATGGGGCTAGGGTTCGGGGGTTTGAGTCCGTTTCGGAGCCGTTCGATCTCGATCAGACGATCTGGAGCGGAGGGGGTTAGATAGGTGGACTAGTGGGCTGTGCTAGAGAGGTTGGGATGAGATGGGAGGGAAGAAGGATGCCCGGCAACCGTTTTCGGAGACCGAAAACGTCCAATGTATGACTGGCTATAATGCCGCTATAGTTAATCGTTGGGGCGTCAAACGGACTCCGAATGCGATGAAACTTGGCAGGCGACCTACTAACAACATAAGAACACTGCACAACAACTTTCATCCCATTCCGAGAAAAATTTCCGTCCACTTATAAAATAATATTTCAGAGGTGTCGCGGGCGCGTGCAAGTGTGTCTGGGCTCAGAACGGAGAACAGAGAGAACTAGGGGAACCCGAACGGATGCAAGTTTGAAAACATGACTATGCAGTGCACATGATGACATGACAAGATGCAACACGCAAGAGAATGACAAGGCAACAACAACGAATAACTAGAAGACACATGTTACATCGGTCTCAGGGTGTTACAACACTCCACCACTACAAGAGGATCTTGTCCCGAGATCTAAGGATGGCACCGAAGAGAAACAGAAGAGGGAGAGAAGAGGTAAAACTAAGTTTCTTCTTTGACAAACGAGTGAAACCAAAAAACCGTGCGAGGTTGAACAAATTGAAGGAAAGAATGCAACGAAGATGAACAAAGTTAAAAACACTAAGTTAGAAAAGAGGAACAAGGAACATTACTAGAACTTTGTAGGTTGAAAGACATAAGAAAATGGTTGCAATGGACAAGAAGTACATGCAAGCACTCCGGTAGAAACGAGATGTACAAGGAACGATAAGGATCAATTTTGACAACACTCCGATTGGAAATGGAAGGCATAGAATATGAACTTGGAAAAAGTGAAACCACTTGGATGAGACTCCGGTTAGAAGAGGAATGATATTCACAACACTCCGGTTAAAACAAGATAGAGAAGGAATACAATTGGTATAATTTGGACAGCACTCCGACTGTAAATGGAAGGAATTGAAGATGAGCTTGACAAGATGAGAAGATACTTGATGAAATCAACAACACACTATCTCCAAAACTATTGAAAGAATGGCACAAGGGGTAAGAAAGATTTCAGACAGCACTCCAGTTGAGAAGGGAGGCAAAACATGATAAGATGAGAGAACTTGAATAGAGGGCACGACACTCCGGTTAAATGGATAAGCATGAAAAGAACACGATCCTTGCAATTCGAGATGATGATTGAGAAGAGCAACATCACAATGCCTCCGGAAGGAAGAAAAAAAGATATATCATTGGAATAAAAGAATGGAGAAGAAAATGCCAACTTCTGCCACAACTGATCTTGGAAAGCACCCTTCCAAGAAGGTTATGACGGAGTTGTTGGAAAACCAACAACAAAACGAATAAGCTTGCAGTGGGCTCACGGAAAAGCTTCTCAAAATTTGAGGTGAAATTCTGCCACTAACGGAAACAACATATTAGGTTGATATGAACAAGGAGACGAGAAACTTATTTCACCGGGAGGATAAATGAAGAACTTGGGTCCTTTATGAGCACCATAAATAGCAACAATCCCTAGGGAAAGCTTTAGGTGAAATATAACCCAAGATAATTCCAATGAAGAGATTGGTGGATTTAAAATATCTCATTCTTGACAACATATGAATCATGAACCGCGAGCTCAAATTGTCAAGAATGACATAACACCACCTCAAAAGATAAGGTAGAAACAATTGCACTACGGAATGCAAGATGGAGAATACTTGAATTCCTCAAAATAGGACATGTGTTGAACACCATGTTTAATTTAGAGTATATCTTGGTGGATCATAACTTCGAGAGAAATCTTGAAGAACAATTGAAGAATGAAAAGAATCCTTGACGAACCACCATGTTGAGCCTTCATGAGAACTCCGGTAATAAAAGGATGATAGAAAGAAAGAGAAGTTGAGAACACAAGGTGAAGCCTTGCAATGATTGGATGGAGCTTTGCGACGAGATAAAGAGGAAAACTTGGAACTCCGGAAAGGAAAAGATGAAGCAACTTGGAACCAAGAATTTCTTCCTCATGAACAAACTCCGGAAGAAGGAATTGAATTTACTCGATGAAACAAGAATAAGAATTACATTATGCTTATCCTTCACCAATTTAAATTGATGACAAGCAACGGATTTGGCATACTACTTATTATCGTAGAAAGGAATAAGAGAGATATAGCGCAAACTTGGGAAAATCTGTGACGAACCACTGGTAGGATTGAAACAACAAATGAATTAATATGATAACCATGGAAGAGAATTTTGAGCAAACCGCCGTAAGAATTGAAAATGAACGTAGCAAAGGCACAATTCACCGGGAAGAATTGGAAAATGAATGAAGATACTTTAAGGAATTTAGATACATGAGAACGAAGAGATCACGAGCGGACTAGAGAATACTTGAACGATGCAACGGTAAGATTTGGAGAATGAGAGCTGAAAGCTAGATTGAATAATTCTGAGATGATGGGCTCAGGAGAATCAGACTGAAAAGACTCCTGAATTGCTCTGGATGGGTGAAAAGAATTCTCACAATTGAAAACAATTATGAGAGGATGGCATCAAGCTAGAACCATGAATCTTCAAGAGAACAGACCAAGATTTAAGAGAAACTCTTCTTCGGTCTTCAAGATTCGAGAATGACGACGAGAAACACCACCATGAATTGTTGAGGCACTCCGGAATGAAAATTAGAAAGGTTGAACCAATGATGAAAATAATTTGAAAGATCTTAGTGAAAGCCATTTGACTGGTGATAACTCATTCTTACATCAAACATTGAAATGAATTTGAGAATAACTCCGGAAAAATGAGATGAGTCAGGTAGGAACCTGGGAAAGACATGTGGGTTAGGGCCCACCCAAAAGAAACACCGTTGAACAATTTAAAAGATAGATTGCGTCGGTTGAACTAAATGGCTTGAATGAGATAACAACCACGAAATGGAATAAACAGATTGAGAATGGAAACGCGAATCTTTGAGATATCTTGAGCACTCAGAACAATTGAATAGCGAGAAGTGGATGATTAAGAGGTGCACCGGCATGAAAACACATTTGAAACGAGAAAAGGATATGATTGACAAAGCTTGAATTGAATCCACCGGAGAAGAAAAGAACGAAGAATAATGAACTTGAAACTCCATTAGTATCTTCCTGAGAATCACTGGATAAGAACATTGAAAGAAAAGAATGAAGAGACTTCACATGCATAAGATGGATACCTGATTAAGAAATATGAGTCCTTGAAGAAAAAGGGTGGGAGGGCGGGAAAAAAGGCAACTTGGGACGAATGAAACAAATAACGTTGAGATGACTTTGAGTTGATCTTACGGATGGGAAAAATGATAGGATCATCTTGAAGAGAATCACACCGGTTGGAAAGAATTGACATGACAACCTCGATGATCGAAAAATGATTAGCACTCCCATAGAAATATGAGAACATCATTTAGGAAAAGGTATGGATCAACACTTGACATTGCAGCAACTCGAATACCACAACTCAAAACAAAACAAAGATTGGCTTGCAAAATAAGCCGGAGCAAGCATATGATTGAGATTCCGTCCGAAGTTTTCATGGTGGGGCCCACACGGGCTTGATCATACATCACCATCATGTATAAGGCAGTGCACATGCCATACGAAGCGTCCCCGAGTAAGCATAGCCAAGGACTCTTTAAGACACAACGAGACCACTATAAAACCAACCGTGGATAGGCGGACCACTAGACGTCAAACCCCAATTTCATATCATACATCTATCGGAAAGATATTCTAGGAGCTACTTTAATTCCCACTTATAAAACTCCTGAAACTTTCTGGTTATGCAATCAGGTGTTGGGGATACAGGGAAAGCATAATATGTCACCCAAACTAACAATCCCTACATCCAGTTGTATCCATCCTTCAACAAATAACCAAGAAACCTTCGGAAATCGTGTACCTCAACCTTCGAAAAGCATTCGTTATATGAGTTATGGGAATACTCCTGAACTCCCGCCCCAGTACTAGGTGGCGTCGAGGTTATCTCACCAACAACTACATACAAGATATTTTCGATGTCGGTGAACTCAGGTATTCCAGAACTGCAACGATAAAATTGTGACGACACCACCTCGGAGCTCAACTCCCTGGGACACTGCCACAACCCCTAAATGTCAGGAGGCACCAAGAACAATGTTCTCATCACAAGACTATCAAAACGATACCAAGATAGCCGCGTGATCCTAAATTTTTTTAGTGAAATTTGAGGAGAGAAGAGTCAAAACTTCTACGTCTGGAGGCCTCACCAGAGCGACGAAGGGACTAAGGAGTAAAAAGAATCCTACTCTCCGATATTTATAATCCTAAGACTCAAAATATTTTGTTCTAGACTCAACAACGTCAGCGATTCGATCAAGCAGGGGGCTCCTAAGTCAGGAATGGCTCTGATTACCAACTTGTAACACCCACAATGCGGCAATATCTCCCAGGTGTCGAGGCACAACTTAGAGGCATAACTGCATGGTGGTTTAGTCACAAGTGGGGTAGCCTTCATACAATCCCATGTACTGAATAAGAAAGGGATAAAGAGTTGGCTTACAATCGCCACTTCACACAAATAACAAGTTAAACATACATCATCCGGAGTACAATCAAAGGTCCGACTATGGAACCAAAATAAAAGAAGACAACCCCAGTTGCTAGATCCCCGATCGTCCCAACTGGGATCCACTACTGATCAACGGTAAAGGAAACAAAACAATGATAAAGATCTTCATCGAGCTCCCACTTGAGCTGGGTTGCGTCACCTGCACTGGTATCATCGGCACCTGGAACTATTTGGAAGTATCCGTGAGTCACGAGGACTCAACAATCTCATAGCGGCGAGATCAAGACTATTTAAGCTTATGGGTAGGAGAAGTAGTGAGGTGGAGATGCTGCAAGAACTAAGCATATATGGTGGCTATCATACGCGAATGAGAGCGAGAAGAGAAGCAACGCAACGATCGAGAAGCTAGAAGTGATCCTAAAACTACTTATGTTCAAGCATAACACAAGACCGTGTTCACTTCCCGGACTCTGCCGGAAAGAGACCATCACGGCTACACACGCGGTTGATGCATTTTAAATAAGTCAGGTGTCAAGTTCTCTACAAACGGATATTAACAAATTCCCATTTGCCACATAACCGCGGGCATGGCTCTCGAAAGTTTATACCCTGCAGGGGTGTCCCAACTTAGCCCATCACAAGCTCTCATGGTCAACGAAGGATATTCCTTCTCCCGAAAAGACACGATCAGTCTCAAAATCCCGGTTACAAGACATTTTGACAATGGTAAAACAAGACCAGCAAAGCCGCCCGATGTGTCGACATCCCGATAGGAGTCACACGTATCTCATTCTCAGGACACACCAGATAGGTCATGCTACGAGTAAAACCAGCCCTCAATTTGCCCTGAGGTGGCCCCGCAGGTTGCTCGGTTCAGACCAACACTTAAAGAAGCACTAGCCCGGGGGGTTAAAATAAAGATGACCCTCGGGTTCACCAACCCAAGGGAAAGGTAATAGGTTGTTAGGAAAATGTAAAACCAAGGTTGGGCCTTGCTGGAGGAGTTTTATTCAAGGCGAACTGTCAAGGGGTTCCCATAATACCCAACTGCGTAAGGAACGCAAAATCAAGGAACATAACACCGGTATGACAGAAACTAGGGCGGCAAGAGTGGAACAAAACACCTGGCATAAGGCCGAGCCTTCCACCCTTTACCAAGTATATAGATGCATTAAATAAAATAAGAGATATTGTGATATCCCAACATAACCATGTTCCAACATGGAACAAACTTCAGCTTCACCTGCAACTAGCAACACTATAAGAGGGGTTGAGCAAAAGCGGTAACATAGCCAAACAACGGTTTGCTAGGAAGGTGGGTTAGAGGCTTGACATGGAAATATGGGAGGCATGATATTACATGTGGTAGGTAATGCGACATAGCGATAGAGCGAACAACTAGCAAGCAAAGATAGAAGTGATTTCGAGGGTATGGTCATCTTGCCTGAAATCCCGCAAGGAAGAAGAACAAGTCCATGAAGAAGACAAACAGACGTAGTCGAACGGATCCTCACAACTCCGAAACGAAACCAAAGCTAACGAGAGAAGCAACCCGGAAAGAAGCAAGCAACATAGTAAACAACCATCATATAAACATGGCATGATGCACAACCAAGTATGATGATTGTCCGGTTTAATGAGGCATGGCATGGCAAAGTGCACAAATAATACTACAAATTAAGTGGAGCTCAATATGCAACGAGTTGCATATTGCCAAAACACCACATGACTTATTTAGTTCACTCTCGTTTATGTACCAGACAATATTAAATGTTGTTAAACATGGCAAGAGATGAAGCATAATAAAACTACCTAACTAGGCAAGTTTAAATGAGGCCAGAAACAACAAACAACAATTCTAGGAAAATCCTCATATGCATATTATGAATTTGGTACTGTTCTGCCGTAAACCATATTTTAGAGTTGTTAAACATGCAAGATGAGTGCACCATGTTAAACTAGGCATTTTTCTAGACAAGATGCATATAAAGTTTATTAGATTTGGAGCTATGGTTATTTAGTTATGAAATAAATCATTTTAGCATGGAATTAAGTAAATTATAAGAAAACATCATTTTTAACATTTTTAACATTGATGAAAGTTGGATATTATGAAACATGATAAAATTCTAAGCATGTTTCATATAGAACTTATTTACATATGATGCATGGTTAATTAGTTATTATATGCATGAAGATCGGGGGTCCAAACTGTAAATATGCAGTTTTCTGCAATAAAAGCTAAAACATTCCGTGGAAAAAAACATGAATCGGGCCGAAATCTGGAGGCTGGCCCAACTGGAGAAAGAATAAAACAAAAGGAAGGGCGCTAGGGGTGGCCTCACCATGGGCGCGACCCAGCTGGTGGAGAGGCCTCGCAGGCTGGCTGGCCTGGCGCTGGGCCTTGGCACGGTTGAGGACGGGGTCAACGTGAGTGCTGGAAGCGGACGCTCAGGGACCTGCACAAGGCAGAGGAACGCAGCAGCGGGGCTAACTCTGGCGGCGGTTTTCCGGCGAGGACGACGACGGAGCAAGGAGACAAGGACGGGAACGAGTGGATCCTGACTTCCTACACCGGATCTGGGCAACGGCGGCGGCTGGTCGGAGCTTCGGCGACGGATGCGAAGGACCCGATGTAACACCCCGGATGTAATTTACCTTATATGTATCCCTACTCTTGCCGTTTCCGGCGCTAAGTTATTTTATTTCCTCGGGTTCGGGTTTTTGTCTCCGTGTGTTGTTGCCTTTGTCATGCATCTCATATCATGTCATCATGTGCATTGCATTCGCATACGTGTTCGCCTCATGAATTCGAGCATTTTCCCCGTTGTCCGTTTTGCATTCCGGCGCTCCTATCTCCTCCGGTGCCCCTTTCTACCTCTTTTCATGTGTGGGGGTTAAACATTTCCGGATTGGACCAAGACTTGTCATGCTGCCTTGGTTTACTACCGGTAGACTGCCTGTCAAGTTTCGTGCCATTTGGACTTCGTTTGATACTCCAACGGTTAACCGAGGGACCGAGAAGGCCTCGTTTGTGTTGCAGCCCAACACCCTTCCAATTTGGCCCAAAACCCACCTAAACTCTCTCCATCATCTAGAGCGTTCGATCATGATCGCGTGTCCGAACACCGCACTCCATTTGGAGCTTCATAGCTCCCTCTACGTCTATAAATAGACCCCCATTCCCAATCCCGGATCTTTTCCCACGAAACCCTAAAAAATCTCCTCCACGCGCCGCCGAACGAGATTCGGTCGGTCGGACATGTCCGCTCTCCCCACCGTCCACTCCTGAAGCGCCACCTGTCCCGGGGACCGCTTCGCCGCCTCCACCGACGCGGGCCCGCCAGGCCCAGCGCCGGCCCTCCCGCGCGCCTCCCAGGCCG
>NC_057812.1:391288585-391333369 GCF_018294505.1 Triticum aestivum | reverse complement strand
CCGAGCCGCCCAACGCGCCCGCGCCTGCTTCTTCCTCCGCCGGTCGCCGCCTGGCACCACCACCGCCGCCCGCCTGCCAGAGCACCTCCATCCGCGGCCGCCTCTCCCCGCCGACAGCCCTCTTGCGCCGCGCCGCCCGGAGCTCCCCGAGTCTCCCCGCGCCTGCTCCTCCGCCCTCGTCGCCGCACCACTCCGCCGGCGCCGGATCCGGCAGGTCCGACGTCTCCGGCGAGCTCCGCAGCAAGCTCCGGCCGCCTCTCCGATTCCGGTGAACCTCGGTGACCGCGCCTGCTACAGTGTTTCGGCCTATCTGGATCTCAGATCTGACGGTTGACTTTTGGTCCCCGTAACCCTATTTTTTAGCAATCTTCATCATGTCGTAACTCCGCATTCGTAGTTCTGATTTGCGCGTGTAGCATATCAAAATGTTCGTCTCAAAGAGTACATCATTTCATCTCATTTCATCATTTTCATTTGAGCTCATCTTGATGCCCGAAATGCTGTTGGAAGAGGGCTATATGCTCCTGAGCTCTACATGAGTTTTGTTATATGCCATGCCATCTTTACAGAGGTGCTTACCATGTATTTTTGTGATATGTGTGGCGACTAGCACAAGCTTGCAAAGTAGCATATTCGGTAATGTTGATTTCAGGGACTTGGAATTTCACTAAGTCCTTGTCCTGATTTTTGTCATTATGCCATATGTTCAAGTTGTTTCCTAGGGCTCCGTGCCTCTTTTGAGGATGATCAGTAAGGATGATTTGTTAACATGGTGGTGCTATATCCATCCGTGTCTTTGTTTGCAATTATGGAGAACCCTAGCTTGAGTCAATCGAGCTCTACTTTTGCTATTTCGTGAATCCTGGCAGATTGTTGACTTGGTAGCGATTTTGCCGAGGATGTTGCTATTGATCCGTACATGCCATGTTGTTGTTCTTGCCATGTATAGCTCCTATGCTGTGTATTCTTGATGGGTGTATGCTTAGTTTGTCATGCCATACTCTGTAGTGAGTGCATCGAGCTCGTAAACATGCCTACTCGTTAACAGATTTGCATGCTCCAGTTTTTCACTAATTCTGTAATCTGATTATGTTTTTGCCATGTTCACATGCTTGCAATTGTATTTTCTGATCCCTTTTGGCTCAAGGTCACTAAGGGACTTTTGTTAAGTGCTTTGAGTAGCTTCATGTAATGGCTTTATTTGCCATGTTAAGTTCCTGTAGCATATAGTTTTCATGCGCTAAAGTGTGCTACCTGATGTTAAATTCCAGACTTGTGTCAATTTCACAAAGTCTGAAACCTGTTATCGTTTGCATTTTTGCCATGCTTGTTTGAACCTGTTAGTGGATGAATTAGCCGTAGCCCAGTGTTCATATTTTGTCAAGCATCATGAGTGGATCCCTGCCATGTATTTTGTTGTCATGTTTGAGTACTGTAGCATATTTATCTTGATACATTTAGATGGCTACTTGCTGTTTAACGCAGGGCGGTGCCATATTTGTTTTGCTTGCCATTTCCAAACCATGCATCCGATTCCGGTGATCTTTATATCGATTTCAACCGAAATCACCTCACCTTTCTAGTGGCACACTTGGAATTCCAAGTTGAGGCCAGGTTCAATCATTCCTTGTCAAATCTTGCATATGCATCACATATCGCATCCCGCATAGCATACCATGTTTGCATCATGTTGTTCGAGCATTGCACGTGGTTGATTGTGTTCCTTTTGCTTGCTTGTCTTATTTGGGTAGAGCCGGGAGACGAGTTCGCTAACAAGGAGCCCGTTGAGTTTGCTTACGAGGATCAAGTCAACTCTGACAACTTTGCAAGCAAGATGATCATACCCTCGAAATCACTTCTATCTTTGCTTGCTAGATGCTCGCTCTTTTGCTATGCCTATGATACGATACCTACCACTTGCTTATCATGCCTCCCAAATTGCCATGACAAATCTCTAAATCACCATGTCCTAGCAAACCGTTGATTGGTTATGTTACCACTTTGCTCAGCCCCTCTTATAGCGTGCTAGTTGCAGGTGAAGATTGGAGATCGTTCCTTGTTGGAACATTGTTTATTGTTGGGATATCACCATATTATCTTGTCATCTTAATGCACCTATATAATTGGTAAGGGTGGAATGCTCGGACTTTTGCCTAGTGTTTTGTTCCACTCTTGCCGCCCTAGTTTCCGTCATATCGGTGTTATGTTCCCGGATTTTGCGTTCCTTACGCGGTTGGGTGATAATGGGAACCCCTTGACAGTTCGCCTTGAATAAAACTCCTCCAGCAATGCCCAACCTTGGTTTTACAATTTGCCACCTAGCCTATTTTTCCCTTGGGTTTCCGGAGCCCAATGGTCATCTTTATTTAAACCCCCCAGGCCAGTGCTCCTCTGAGTGTTGGTCCAAACTAGAGCCCCTTGCAGCGCCACCTCGAGGAAACTCGAGGGCTGGTTTAAGTTGTACGGATTGCTTATCTGAGTGTGCCCTGAGAACGAGATATGTGCAGCTCCTATCGGGATTTGTCGGCACATTCGGGCGGTGTTGCTGGACTTGTTTTACCATTGTCGAGGATGTCTTGTAAAAATTTAGGATCACGCGGGTATCTTGGAATCGTTCCGATCGATTTGAGACGAGAACATTGTTCTTGGTGCCTCCTGTCATTTAGGGGTTGTGGCAGTGTCCCGGGGAGTTGAGCTCCGAGGTGTTGTCGTCACAATTTTATCGTTGCAGTTCTGGATACCTGAGTTTAGTTTCGCTGACATCGAAAATCTCTTTTATGCAGTTGTTGGTGAGATAACCTCAACGCCACCCAGTACTGGGGCGGGAGTTCGGGAGTATTGCCACAACTTGTATAACGGATGCTTTTTGAAGGTTGAGGTAGATGATTTCCGAAGTTTTTCTCGGTTATGTGTTGAAGGATGGATACAGCTGGATGTAGGATTTGCTAGATTTGGGTGAGATATTATGCTTCCCCTGTATCCCCAACACCTAATTGCATAAACGGAAAGGTTTGGGAGTTTCGTAGGTGGGAATTCTTGTAGCCCTAGTTCTTCTTCCGCGGATATTTGGTTTGGGATTGGGTGATCCTTACCGAGTATTCGTTCTTGGTCCGTACCTTGTTGTTTTTCTTCTAACTCAATTCTTAGTGGCTTCTAAATTTATGGATATGTGACCATTTCTATTGGAATGCATTCGTTCATTTTGTTCAGATGTGAAGACTTGATGTTGCAATTTCAACCCATTTGATTCAGCTTCAATATTTGTCTATCTATGTGATAATGGATGTCAACCTCTTCAGGATGGCTCCTCCAACGTGCACGACTCCGAATCCTGATCCGCCACCACCACCTCCACCTCCGGAGGCATGGCAAGCTGTGATGACCACTACCAATGCAAACACGCAGCTGTTCATGCAACTTCTTCAAGAGCGCAACCAAGCGAACCAGGGTCAAGGAAACAATCAGAATCACTTTGCTACACTCAACCAGTTCCTTGCTAACCAGCCAAAGACCTTCATCAATTGTGTTGAGGCAACAGACACTGATGATTGGCTCGTGGACATATGCAAGCATTTCGAGTGCAGTAACGTCAGACCTGAGGACTTTGTCAAGTTCGCTTCCTTCCAACTCAAAGACCAAGATGCAGAATGGTTTCAGCAGTACAAAGATTCCAGAGGAGGCCGTGTGATTACCTGGGATGAATTCCGTCAAGACTTCAAAGCTCATCTTATTCCTTAGAGCGTGGTTGAAAGACAACATGAGGAATTCCGCAACCTGAAGCAAGGCTCTATGTCTGTCTAAGAGTACAACAAGATGTTTCAGAAGCTCACCCGTTTTGCTAAGCAGGACGTCCCTGACGAGAAGAGCATGATATACCAGTTCAGCGGTGGTCTCAGAGAAGAAATCTAGCTAGCTCTCGTTCTCTTTGAGCCCAAGAGGTACGATGAGTTTTACAACATGGCAATGAAGCAAGAGACTACTCAACCGTAGTGCGATGCTTCCAAGAAACGAGTCAGAGATGCTACTCCTTCTTCCTCAACTCAAGTCGGTAAGCAGCAGAAGTATTGGCTTCCTCCTCCTCCGCTCCATCAGCCTTATCAGCAGAAGAGCAAAGGTGGTAGTGGATCTTCCCACCCACCCAACCCTGGCTTTCAGAACAAGACTTCGTCTCAAGCTCCAAGATCGGGTGCTCCGTATCACCGTCCGCTTTTAGAGGTCACGTGCAACAAGTGCCAACAGAAGGGTCACTATGCCAACAAATGCTTCAATCAGAGGCGTCTCCCTCCTCCTCCTCCTCCTGTGAGATCGACAAGTACAGCTGTGGTCAAGCATAACCCCAAGTACACCAAGGTCAACTTGATGAATGCACCTCAGGCAGAGGACTCGTCAGATGTCATCATGGGTAACCTTCCTGTTAACGATATTCCTGCAAGAGTTCTTTTTGACACTGGTGCATCGCATTGTTTCATCTCGAGACCTTTTGCATCTAAGCATGATTTTGTTACTCAAGTTTTGCCGAAACCGTTGGCTATTGTCTCTCCGGCCCGTCAAATGACATCTCGAGTATGCATTCCGGATGTTTCAATAACATTGGGTGACTATAAGTTCTTGTCCTCTCCAAATGTTCTTGGTGACTCGGATATTGATCTTATTCTTGGAATGGACTGGCTTTCTAAGCACAAGGCTCAGCTTGATTGTGCTGCCAGGTAGATTCAATTGGCTCATTCGTCTGAGGATGTAATTGTCTTTGCCGCTCGATATAATACCATCCGTATGTTTTCTCTCAATGAGAAGGGTGAACTGGATGCCATCTCTCAAATTCCAGTCGTTTGCGAATATGAAGATGTCTTTCCAGAAGAGCTTCCAGGAATGCCTCCGCACCGGCCAGTTGAATTCGTCATCGATCTTGAGCCTGGCATGGAACCTGTTTGCAAACGTGCTTACAAGCTTGGACCTGAAGAGTTGAAGGAGCTGAAGAAACAACTCGATATTCAAGAGCGAATGGGTCTCATCCGACCTAGTTCTTCTCCGTGGGGTTGTGGAGTTCTTTTTGTGAAGAAGAAGGATGGAACGGACCGACTTTGTGTTGACTATCGTCCATTGAACAAGAAGACTATAAAGAACAAGTACCCGCTTCCCAACATCAACGAACTGTTTGAACAACTCAAAGGTGCTCAAGTATTCTCCAAGCTTGATCTCCATATGGGCTATCACCAGATTCGAATCCGTGAGCAAGATATTCCCAAGACAGCATTCAGAACAAGCTATGGTTCATATGAATACACTGTCATGTCTTTTGTCCTCGTCAATGCTCCTCCGACTTTCTCTCGCATGATGAACTTCATCTTGAACGCCTACACAAATGACTTCGTCTTGGTCTACCTCGATGACATTCTGGTCTTTTCGAAGAACAAGGAAGATCATGCCAAGCACTTGCGTTTGGTGCTCGATAAGCTCAGAGAACATCAGTTCTACGCCAAGTTCTCAAAGTGCGAGTTTTGGCTCGATGAGGTTCTCTATCTTGGGCATATCATATTTGCCAAGGGCATAGCGGTGAATCCTGAGAAGGTGTCTGCAATTGTGAATTGGGAACCACCTCAGAACGTGAAGCAACTCCGCAGCTTCCTTGGTCTCACAAGCTACTGTCGAAGGTTCATTGAGAACTTTTCAAAGATCGCGAAGCCTCTTTCAAACCTTCTCCAGAAGCACGTGAAGTACGTTTGGTCTCCTAAGTGTGACATCGCTTTCAACACCCTGAAAGAGAAATTAGTCATTGCTCCAGTTCTGACTCCTCCTGATGAATCCAAACCATTCGAGGTCTTCTGCGATGCCTCTCTTCAAGGTCTTGGTGCAGTGTTGATGCAAGAGAAGAAATTTGTGGCTTATACCTCTCGCCAGTTGAAGCCCAACGAGAAGAACTACCCCACTCATGACCTCGAGTTGGCGGCAGTTGTGCATGCTCTTTTGACTTGGAGACATCTCTTATTGGGAAGAAAAGTGGACATCTTCACTGACCACAAGAGTCTCAAGTACATCTTCACTCAGCCTAATCTCAACCTCAGGCAGACTCGTTGGGTCGAAATGATTCAAGAGTATAATCCGAGTATCGAATATACTCCAGGCAAGGCCAATGTGATTGCTGACACTTTGAGCAGGAAGGCTTACTGCAACAGTCTGATTCTCAAGCCTTACCAACCCGAGCTTTGTGAAGCTTTCCGCAAACTCAATCTGCAAGTTGTTCCTCAAGGTTTCCTCGCCAACCTTCAAGTCTCTCCTACTTTGGAAGATCAGATTCGCAAGGCTCATCTTCTTGATTCTATGGTGAAGAAGGTGAAGATTGGGATTGCCAAGAGTCAACCCAAGTACAAGTGCTATCGCCTTGATGATAAGGATACTCTCTTCTTCGAGGATCGCATTGTTGTGCCTAAAGGTGACCTTCGAAGTCATTATGAACGAGGCTCACAATTCACTCCTCTCCAACCCCCCTGGGAGTACGAAGATGTACCAGGACCTCAAGCAGGCTTATTGGTGGACTCGATGAAGCGCGAGATTGCTTAGTTCGTGAATGAATGTGATGTCTGCAGAAGAGTGAAGGCAGAACACCAATGACCAGCTGGTCTCCTCCAACCTCTTGCCATTCTAGAATGGAAGTTTGACCACATTGAGATGGACTTCGTGACAGGGTTTCCAAAGTCTAAGTGTGGCAATGATGCTATATTCGTTGTCATCGACAAACTGACTAAAGTGGCTCACTTTCTGCCTATCAAAGAGTCTATCACTGCAGCTCAATTGGCGGAGCTTTATACCTCTCGGATTGTCTCTCTGTACGGCATTCGACAGTTGATATCTTCAGACCGTGGCAACATCTTTACCTCCAAGTTTTGGGATTCTTTTCAGAAGGCCATGGGCACCAACATCCGTTTCAGCACAGCTTTTCATCCTCAAACTAGCGGTCAAGTCGAGCGTGTCAATCAGATTCTCGAAGATATGCTCAGGGATTGCGTTATCTCCTTCGGTATGAAGTGGGAAGATTGTCTTCCATATGCCGAGTTCCCCTACAACAACAGTTTTCAAGCAAGTTTGGGCAAGGCCCCATTTGAAATTCTCTATGGCAGGAAGTGTCGTACTCCTCTTAACTGGTCGGAGACCGGTGAATGTCAACTTCTTGGAAATGACTTGATCACAGAGGCACAGGAAATGTGCAAAGTCATTCATGATAACCTCAAAGCAGTGCAATCGCGCCGGAAGAGCTACTATGATAGTAAGCATCGTGATTTGGCCTTCGAGATCGGAGACCATGTTTACCTCCACGTCTCTCCAAGGAAAGGTACTTGTCGCTTCGGTATCAAAGGGAAGCTTGCCCCTAGATACATGGGTCCTTTCAAGATCGTTAGCAAGAGAGGCGATCTCGCCTATCAACTTGAGCTTCCTTCAAACTTTGCAAACGTGCACGACGTGCTCCATGTCTCTCAGCTCCGCATGTGCTTCAAGACCCCTGACCGCACCGTCAACTTCGAAGACATTGATCTCCAAGAATACCTCTCTTATCGTGAGCACCCCGTGGCTATTCTTGAAGAGACTGAACGCAAGACTCGCAATAAGTCAATCAAATTCCTCAAAGTCAAGTGGTCACACCATTCCGACCATGAAGCCACCTGGGAACGCGAGGATCACCTCTGTTCTGAGTACCCGGCATTTTTCCAGTCCTAGATCTCGGGACGAGATCCTTTCGTAGTGGTGGAGTGTTGTAACACCCCGGATGTAATTTACCTTATATGTATCCCAACTCTTGCCGTTTCCGGCGCTAAGTTATTTTATTTCCTCGGGTTCGGGTTTTTGTCTCCGTGTGTTGTTGCCTTTGTCTTGCATCTCATATCATGTCATCATGTGCATTGCATTCACATACGTGTTCGTCTCATGCATCCGAGCATTTTCCCCGTTGTCCGTTTTGCATTCCGGCGCTCCTATCTCCTCCGGTGCCCCTTTCTACCTCTTTTCGTGTGTGGGGGTTAAAAATTTCCGGATTGGACCGAGACTTGTCATGCGGCCTTGGTTTACTACCGGTAGACCGCCTGTCATGTTTCATGCCATTTGGACTTCGTTTGATACTCCAACGGTTAACCGAGGGACCGAGAAGGCCTCGTTGGTGTTGCAGCCCAACACCCTTCCAATTTCGCCCAAAACCCACCTAAACCCTCTCCATCATCTAGAGAGTTCGATCACGATCGCGTGGCTGAAAACCGCACTCCATTTGGAGCTTCGTAGCTCCCTCTACGTCTATAAATAGACCCCCATTCCCAATCCCAGATCTTTTCCCACGAAACCCTAAAAAATCTCCTCGCGCCGCCGGACGAGATCCGGTCGGCCGAACATGTCCGCTCTCCCCGCCGTCCACTCCTGAAGCGCCACCTGTCCCGGGGACCGCTTCGCCACCTCCCCACCGACGCGGGCCCGCCAGGCCCAGCGCCGGCCCTCCCGCGCGCCTCCCGGGCCGAGCCGCCCAGCGCGCCCGCGCCTGCTTCTTCCTCCACCGGTCGCCGTCCAGCACCACCACCGCCGCCCGCCTGTCGGAGTTCCTCCGTCCGCGGCCGCCTCTCCCCGCCGACAGCCCTTGTGCGCCGCCGCCCGGAGCTCCCCGAGTCGCCCCGCGCCTGCTCCTCCGCCCTCCTCGCCGCACCACTCCGCTGGTGTCGGGGAAACTGATCCACGAACACCTATGGGGCCGGCGGACCGGGCCCCTTTCGGTTCGGCGGGGGCGGAGATCGCACGAAGAGCAGATCGAGGCGAGGCACACGAGCAGTTTACCCAGCTTCGGAGCTCTCCGAAGAGATAACACTCCTACTATTGCTTGTCTGGTTGTATTATCTGGTGTTCTTGCTCTCGAGCGAGAGTGTGATGTTCTCTGGGCTACGAATGAATCGAAGCTGACTGTCCGAACCTACCAGCTGAACCCCCCCTCCGTTGCGCATGGGCCTCCTTTTATACACTAAAGGGGTCACCGACAGGTGGCAACGCAGAGGAGGGTAAAAACGTAAAAAGCGAGGTAGTTGATACAGTTGCTTGTACAGTGCACCCTACCTAACCCTGACGGTAGGGGACAAGGGCATTAAATGCCCGTCTGAGTCACCCGAACAGTGCAAAAAAGGACCATTAGGGGCGCCACCGTTCGCCATGATGGCGATCTTGTCAGCTTCGCATGCCACTACACACTGCTGGCTGCACAGCCTCCCGCCACGCACGCCCGGAGAGGCCCCCAGAGCGACACGTTGGTGGATGCACTGGAGCGCGGACGCAGAGTGGCCGCCTGCCGCGGCAAGCGCCTTACCGCTGTTGTTATCTTGTCGGGTCTGGAAGCTTGTCGCTCACCGGGCCTCGAGGTACCTTGGCTGGTCTTCCCGGCAAGCTCCTCTTGCCGGGGCCTTGTTGCCTTGCCGGAGCGCGTGGCGCGTCGCGGCAAGTTCCTTGGAGCGCCTTGGTTGGCCTTCCCGGCAAGCTCCTCTTTCCGGGATCTTGTCTCCTTAGCTTAAATACTTTGTTCTTGGATGGCTCCAAGGGAACCTTGGGGGATCTTGGCGTTCGCCCGGCAAGCCTTTGCCGCGGGGTGCTGCAACTTCCCATGCACAAGTTCGGGGTACTAGGGTACCCCTATTCTAGTACACCGACAGGAGCCCCCGGGCCTGGGCCAGACACGGTGCCGAGCGTTGTTGGGCCAGGCCCAAGACAGGGCACGGGCACACGCGGGCTAGGCCATGCCAAATCTTGTTCCGTATCCACCGCACTCTCCCATAACGGCACGCGTTGAATGCGGCATCGTGGGAGAGATTGTGGGTGGTTGTTTAAGCGGAAGGCCGAAACGTCCGCCCCGTCCCTCTTTATAAGCAGAGGAAACAGGGGCAGTTTGTTCCCCCTCGTTGTTTGCTGCTACTCCTTCTTCACAAACTCCGCCGCTCCCCCCTTCTTCTCGAAGCCGAGAGAGCAGCGTTCCGCCCCCCCCCATTGCCACCAGCATCACCAAGCCGTCGACCTTCTCCACCACCTCCGCCACGGCCCCGAAAGCCGACAAGGGAAAGGGCGTGAAGTCGGCCGAGGCGCAGCGGCTCGCGGCGCTGCGGAAGGAGCGGGCGATCTTCACCCCCCAGCTCGGCGTGCAGGAGCTGAGGGAGTACTTCTACCTCTTTTGGGCGATGGAGACGCGTGCGCATCCGCGCACGAGGGTACTTCCGGCCGCTGGCTCGGAGTCGGCTCCAAATGGGTACCCGTTCTTCCCGCTATTCTTCTATTGCGGGCTCTTCCCGCCCTTCTCGGAGTTCTTTTGTGATATTATGAACACATATGGCTTCCGCCTCCTTGACTTCACCCCCAATGCTGTCCTGACCATGGCGGTTTTCGCACACTTGTGCGAAAACTTTGTCGGAGTCCACCCTAGTGTAGCCCTTTTCCGCCACTTCTTCATACCTCGGGTAGAGAGAGGAGAGCCGCTTGCCGGAGGGATTTCCTGGGTCTCGAGAGTCGGCAAGAAAGAGGCGTACTTGGAGGGTGAGCTTCGCAGCAAGTGGGAGGAGTGGAGAGCGGAGTGGTGTTGGATCGTCGAGGAGGATCCGCAGCCCTTCATCGCCGTGCGCCAAACTCCAATAGTGCGTGGCAATGATTGGAGCAACATGGCCCCGGAAGACGAGAGGCTGAAGATCGCCATCACTAGGATTCTTCGCCTCAGGCTTGCCAGGCTCACCGTAGGTGCTGTCGGGGCAGATTTCCTCCGTCGCTGCATTGCCCCCCTGCAGGAGAGGAGGAGGCCCGCCTGGGAATTCAATAATTTGGCGGACATCATGAGGCTGCGGCCGGGCCTGAATTACAACTTCACTGTCTTGGAGTTGGACGCAATGCTCTTGGAATTATTCAAACGCGACCCCCAGTACCCATTCACACTGCCGAGGGGCGTAGTTCCTTTGTGCAATAACTCTTCGCTTGACCGGATCCGCGCCATGATGCCGTTGTGCGATTCACACGGCATCGTCCCAACTTGGCAAGAGCCTGCGGATGACGTTGTGCAAGCGTTCTTCGACACCTTGGAGGAAGTGCCAATCCGCGCCGACGAGCAGAAGAGCCTCACCCGTGACACCACCGACGAGGAGCTGCAACTCATCGCTACTAGGGCGGAAGAGGCTGCGGCCGCAGCTGCTGCGGGTGTGTTTGGGTTCACTGTGGAGGAGGCGGAGGCTGCAGAGGCGACAAACCTTGCCGAACGCGTGGAGTTCATGGGCGAAGAGGAGCCTGCCGGTTCGGAAGCCGAGTCGAGCGAGGCCGGCGAGGTGGAGGCTGTGCCTTCAGAGAGCTTGCCGCAGGCGGAGCCCCCGACCCCGCCAAGGAGGCGCCTTCGTAGGGCCGGGGACGCAGCGGGGCGGCAGCCGGCTCCACAGCCACCGAGCCGCACGACGCGCTCTACCACGGCCAGCAATGTTGCCGCGGGAGCGCCTCACGCAACAGCGGCAACTGGAGCGGGATCTTCCCGGGCCACCGCCACTACCCCCGCCAAGCGGGCAAGGGATCCTACTCCTCCACCTCGCCGCACCGGAGGAGGGCCGGACTTCGATCTTTCCGCGCTCAGCTCCGACGAGGAGGAAGAAGAGTGAGTTTCTTTAGTGCTCTTATAATCCTTCAATCTTGCTATTTATATCTTGTATCTGACTTGCTCCCATCTGGACTCCTTTCTTTTCAGAACACTGGCCCAGAGAGCGGCGAAGAGGGCCAAGGCCCCAGTGATCGTCATCGAGGATGACCCCATCGTGTCGGCAGGAGGTGGGTCCGAGACCACCTTGACGGACCCGGCAATCACCCCTCAGAGCAGCCCCCAGCGCAGCACCCAGCGTAAGTTCATAGTTTAGCCTTCTGCTGCCGGGCGCGCTTGAGTGCTTTTTTTCCTTTGTTGATATCTTGCTTGTTGACTTGTGCAGGAGCAGAGCAGCTTCATCAGGAGCGCCCGGAGGCCGGTCCTCAAGTGCCACCTGCTTCGACTGCGCCGCCAAGGGAGGAGTCCCCGGCAAGGGAGCGCTCTCCGGCAAGGGGGGACTCTCCGGCAAGGGACGGCACTGCTGATCCTGCGGCGACCAAGACCGGAACTGAAGATCTTGGCGCAGGTAATCCACTTGCCCAAAAACTTTCCCTTGGGTTCTGCTTCTTTCGTTTTTCCTTTCTTGGATTTTTTGGATTGATTTTCCTCCCCTCTTCATTCTTCAGACCCATCTTCGGCTGAGCCAATGGAGACTGAGGGCGCCGGCGAGGAAGGTGCCGGTGCTGATGTGACCGCCGGCGAGGAGGCCGCCGGGGCTGCTGCTGCGGAAGCCGGCGAGGGGTCGGGCGATCGCACTGACGACCCTGAGGCCGCAGGAGCGCCGGGCGCTGCACCGACCGCCGAACCCTCTGTCGCTTCTGCGGAGCCGGGCTCCGAGGAGCCCCAGTCCGACGCCTATTTGAAGGCCGGCGACGACATCTTCATCAAGCTACCATGGGCGTCGAGCTCCAGGGTGCCGGTCGAGGGGGAGACTTTTGACGGGGAGGTGCTCGCCTCTGCCGGACTGTCATTGGTTGACGCGCCCGGCAGCAGCAGCGGCGAGCCTGAGGAAGAGCAGCTGCTGCGGAAGCTGCTGTCACTCTACCGCACCCGGCAAGCCAAGCTGGCTTCCCGGGAAGCGCTTGTCGCGAAGGCGGGAGTTGACATGGAGAAGCGCGCGGAGGAGCTCCGAGGACAAAATCAAGAAGCTCTTCGGTCCCTGGCGCAAGAGCGGGAGCGAGTCGACGAGGAGCGCATGGCCTTTCTTCTCAAGAAGGCCGAGGCTGAGGAGGAACAAAGACTTGCTGCCGAGAAGCAGTCCGCGCGGGAAGGCGAGCTAGTGCAGCGGAAGGCCCACCTCGACAGCTACAAGGAAGAGCTCGCCGAGCGTGAGCGAGCACTTGGCGGGGCACTTAAGGAGGCAAAGGATGATGTGGCAACTGCAGAGGCCGCCAATAAGGAGCTAGAGGAGAAGGTGGCGTGGCTGGAGGCCGATATTGGGAAGAGCAGCGAGGAGATTGCCGCGCTCAAGCGTGAGCGCGAGAAGGATGCTGCCGCCCATGGCGAGCTGCAAGGCCTTCTCGCTGAGAGGGGCAAGGAGGTCAGTGCCGCCAAGGATTCCAAAGAAGATCTGGAGCTGAAGCTGGCCACGCTGACGCAGACGCTGGAGGCCGCCAAGGAGCGGGAGAAGACCTTGGCGGAGAAGGTCAAGGCTGACGCAGCGCTGCTGGAGAGCATTGCAGTTACCCAGAACTCGTTCAGAGACACGGTGGAGCACTGGACCGAGGGCCTGGTGAACACTGCCGCCGTCATCAACGAGGAGCTGGCGCAGCTGGGGATGGATGACTTTGGGTATCCTTCCGACGAGAGCCTTCAGCCCAGCGCCAAGCTCAGCCTATTCTTCAAGGGCGTGGCGACGGCACTCCAGCGGCTCCGGGAGAGGATCCCGAAGCAGCTGGCCGACGAGTCACGCAAAATCTGCGCCGGGGTTCTCTAGAAGGTGCTGATGAAGGTAGCCTTCCGCAATCCAGGCCTCAGCTTCACCAACGTCCTCCGATCCTTGCCGCCTGATGCCGATCTGGATGCACTCAAGGCCCTTGTCGCACCCATTGTGGACAAGGTGAGCGAGATCAAGCGAGTCGAGGGCGGACGCGTAGATTAGGCCGCCCATTTCTTCTTTTCCCTTGTCGCTGCTAGTCATGTTATGAGAATAGTCTGTTAGAGCTGCGACAAGTTATCTTTGTAATATAACTTTATTTCTGTCTATCAATTGCAATGTTATTTCCTCTACTAGATTCCTTCCTTTGTATGTTTTCACCCTACGCTTCTAGGGAACTTGTCGGTGCAGGTGCCCGAGCCGCGAGCGCTGAGTGTGGAACTTTAGCAGCCTGCTGGCGGCGCTGCTTCCGACAAGAAACCTTGTCGTGACTAGATGCAGCACGCTTAAGCTATTGAGCGGACTCGAAACAAAGTAAGGGCGCAACTAGCCACGAGTTGGTTCCTCCGCGCACAGGTTTTCCATACAAAGCAGGGTCGTTCGAGGAAGATAACTCAATTTTTTTAAAAAAAAGTGATTGCTCAAACTTTGGCAACTTAGCTTTTCTGTTATTTGCTTCCCGGTAAGGCAAGTCTTTGCTTGAACGACGCCTGACCCACACCACAATCTTCTCCTTCCCCCCGGCAAACTTGTGTGCGAGAGAACCTTCTTTTCCTTTAAAAGAAAAAGAAAGAAGAGAAAATAATAATATGGAGCACTTCGGCTCGTTACTGCTTACCGGATGTAAGTGCTGAACAACGTGTCAGATAATCACATGCAAGGAAGGAATTAACGCATGTAATGGACAAGCTGTGCGGAGCACATGGGGTTTTACTTATGCACAGGATCTGCGCCCGGCTTTGTACAAAGGATTACATGCAACAGCGGCAAGACTTGTACAAAAGGTGGTTGCCGGAACGGGTTCCGGCAACCGCGCCTTATGGGAAAAACTTACGAAGATGTTCTATGTTCCAGGAGTTGCTCACTGGAATGCCATCTTCGGTCTCAAGGCGGACAGCGCTAGGCCTTGTGACTCGTCTCACCCGATAAGGGCCTTCCCACTTTGGCGTCAACTTGTTGGAATTCTTGGCGGACTGAGCGTGCCGAAGAACAAGGTCGCCTTCCTCGAAGCTTCTGGCTTTAACTTTGCGGCTATGATAGCGGCGCAAAGCTTGCTGGTATCGAGCAGCTCGTACAGCAGCCTGAAGACGATCTTCCTCAAGGAGCAGCGCATCGTCTTGCCGCAGCTGTTCTTGCTCAAGCTCATCATAAGCGAGCACTCGAGGTGATCCGTATACGAGTTCCGTTGGGAGAACTGCCTCTGCTCCATAGGCTAGAGCGAAAGGTGTCTGGCCAGTGGCTCGATTTGGCGTCGTTCTGATTGACCAAAGAACCACCGGCAACTCCTGATCCAGTTCCTTCCGCACCTGTGCAGCCTGTCGAAAGTTCTGGTCTTGAGTCCGCGCAGCACTTCAGCATTTGCCCTCTCTGCTTGACCGTTGCTTCTCGGATGAGCAACAGAAGCGAAGCAGACCTTGGCGCCAAGGTCTTGGACATACTGCATGAAGGTGCGGCTCGTGAATTGCGTGCCGTTGTCGGTGATGATCCTGTTAGGGATCCCGAAACGGCAAACAATTGACCTGAAGAACTTGATTGCTGACTGTGCTGTCATCTTCCTCACTGGCTGCACTTCCGGCCACTTTGTGAACTTGTCGATTGCGACGTACAAGTACTCAAAGCCCCCGACAGCTCGGGGGAAAGGGCCGAGGATATCGAGCCCCCAGACCGAAAATGGCCAGGATAAAGGGATTGTTTGGAGAGCTTGAGCTGGCTGGTGTATCTGTTTGGAGTGGAACTGGCACGCTTCACACTTGGTTACTTGTGCAGTTGCATCCTGGAGGGCTGTCGGGCAAAAGAAACCTTGCCGGAAAGCTTTGCCGGCAAGTGTTCTTGCGCCTATGTGGTGGCCACATATGCCTCCATGTATCTCTGCCAACAGCTTTTGTCCATCTTCCCGGCGAATACACTTCAATTTCACACCGTTGAGTCTTCTTCTGTACAGTATGCTATCGACAAACTGGTGCATACTTGACTGCCGGGCTACTCTTTCCGCTTCTTCTTGTTCTTCGGGAAGTTCTCCTGTCTGAAGGAACTGGACAATCTGCTGTGCCCATGCTGGAGCTTGTGGCTCGACAACAAAGACTAAAGGCATATCTTCTGCTGTGGGAACATCCGCTTCCACGGTAAGGACTTGCGGCCCTGCCGGATCTTGTTGTTCCCCGGCAAGCTTGCCGGAGCAAAACTTGTCGGGAGCGTCTGCTTCAACGGAACAAACCATTAGGCTTGCCGGAGCAGACTGCCCCTCAGCATCCTTGGTGTCGATCTTGGGGACTTTCTTGGCGGCGGCTTCGGGGAGCTCTGCCGGAAAGTAGTCACCAGAAATCAACTTCCTCTTTTTGCTTTGTCCAGTTGATGGTGTTACGGATGGTTGAGTCAACTTGAGCACAAAGATCCCTGGTTCCACAGGTAACTTTAGTGTGGCGCACTTTGACAGGCCATCAGCAATATCATTCTGAGCTCTTGGGATATGCTCCATTTGTAGGCCGTCAAAGTGCTCTTCTATCTTCCTCACTTCATCAACATACGCTTCCATCAACGGACTCTGGTAGTTCTTGTTCACTTGTCGGACGACAAGCTGTGAGTCACCCCTGACAATGAGCTTCTTAATCCCAAGGTCTGCTGCGATTCTAAGACCGGCAAGTAATCCTTCATACTCTGCAGTATTGTTGGTTGCTTGCTCTTTGGGAAAGTGCATCTGGACTACGTACTTGAGGTGCTCTCCGGTGAGTGCGACAAGAAGCACGCCTGCACCGGCGCCTTGCAGCGAGAAGGCACCGTCAAAGTACATCAGCCACTCTTTGCTTGCCTCTTTGACGGGGATGCTCGTTTCTGGAATTTCTTCATCTGGGGTTGGCGTCCACTCTGCTATGAACTCTGCCAATGCTCTGCTTTGGATAGTTGAGGTGCTCTCAAACTTGAGGCCAAAGCTTGACAATTCCAGCGCCCACTCGACAATCCTGCCCGTTGCTTCTGGATTTTGCAGTATCCTCTTCAGCGGAAAGCGAGTGACGACTGTGATCTCATGTGCTTGGAAGTAATGGAGCAGCTTTCTCGAGGCCATGAGGAGGCCGAAAAGCAACTTATGCACACCAGAGTACCTTGCTCTAGCCCCCTATGTTTGTCGGGACCAGAGCTTGTCAGCGAAGCCCCCTGCTTGTCGTCGGATGGGCCTGCCGTGGTTGCTGGCTCATCATCCGCCTCCCTCTCCGCCACTAATGCAGCACTAACCACTTGATTGGTTGCCGCTATATACAGCAGCAACTTCTCTTGTGGCTTAGGTGCGACAAGTGTTGGAGTGGAGGACAGGTATCTCTTCAAGTCCTGCAGCACAGCCTCCGCTTCCGGAGTCCATTTCATTGGACCTGCCTTTTTCAAAATTTTGAAAAATGGCAGGGCGCGCTCGGCAGATCTAGAGATAAACCTGCTGAGAGCAGCCACGCAACCGGCAAGCCTTCGTACATCCTTGACGCGCTTTGGTGCTTCGATCTGCTCAATGGCTTTGATCTTGTTGGGATTGGCTTCAATTCCCCGCTGAGACACGAAGAACCCGAGAAGCTTGCCGGAAGGGACTCCAAACACACACTTCTCGGGGTTAAGCTTGAGGTTGATTTTGCACAGGTTTGCAAATGTTTCGTCTAAATCTTGAATCCGGGTCGCCTTGTTCTTGCTCTTTACCACTATGTCATCCATGTAAGCTTCCACGTTTCTGTGTATTTGTGGCTCAAAAGCATGGTGGACTACCCTTGCGAATGTCGAACCAGCATTCTTCAAACCGAAAGGCATCCGTACGAAGCAGTACGTGCCACACGGGGTGATAAATGCGGTTTTCTCTTCATCTTCTTCTGCCATGAAGATCTGATGGTATCCTGAGTATGCATCAAGAAATGAAAGCAAATCACATCCGGCTGTGGAGTCGACAATCTGGTCAATACGCGGCAAGGGAAATGGGTCTTTGGGACAAGCTTTATTAAGATCAGTGAAGTCAATACAAAGTCTCCATTTCCCGTTAGCCTTGCGCACAACAACAGGATTGGCCAACCACGTGGGATGGAGTACTCCTCTGACAAGGCCTGCTGCTTCCAACTTCTTGATTTCTTCTGCGATGAATTCTTGGTGCTCTACTACCTGCTTCCTGACTCTCTGCTTGACGGGCCGTGCATGGGGACAGACGACAAGGTGGTGCTCAATCACTTTCCTAGGAACACCAGGGATATCAGACGGTTGCCACGCAAACACGTCGACATTTGCCCGCAGGAAAGCAACGAGCGCGCTTTCCTATTTGGGGTCAAGAGTGGCGCTGATGGTGAACGTACCACCAGTGCCATCCTCCTTGGCGGACACCTTCTTAGTCTCAGGTGGAGCTGCCATTGCCTTCTTACACTTGCCGGTGGAGCTCGATGGTGTGTCCTCGACGGTAGCGCAGCACTCCGAGGAGGTGCGCTTGCCGGAGCAGGCATCAGAGCTCTTGCCGGACCTGTTATTCTTCTTCCCCCCGGGAGCTTCAGCAGCAAGTGTCCTCCGTTCTGCTGCTGCTGCTGCCTCCCGGTAGATCTTGTCGGCACAGATAAGAGCATCCTTCTTGTCGCCAGGGACAGAGATGACACTTATTGGGCCTGGCATTTTGAGTACGTTGTACGCATAGTGAGAGGCTGCCATGAACTTGGCGAGTGCCGGACGGCCAAGGATTCCATTATAAGGTAATGGAATGTCGGCAACATCAAACGTGACCCTCTCAGTCCTGAAGTTCAGCTCACTGCCAAATGTTACCGGCAACGTAATCTTTCCCTTTGGCTTGCTCCTTCCCGGGTTGATTCCTTGAAATGTGCCGGTCTCTTCGAGCTCGCTGTCAGGGATCTATAGCTTCTGGAGCACGGCGGAGGAGATCAGGTTCAAGCCGGCCCCACCGTCAACTAGCATCTTAGTGACCTTGAGGTTGCGGATTGTTGGTGAAACCAACATCGGCAAGCACCCGACCGCAGTTATGTGATCAGGGTGGTCCTCAATATCAAAGACGATAGGCGTGCTGGACCACTTCAGAGGCTTGCGTGACTCTACGGGTGGTTCTGCGACATTAACTTCCCGCACCCACTGCTTGAGCTGGCGGTGCGAGGCATGCAGAGAAGCACCACCGTCAACGCACAGGACCTCTGTGGCTTTCTGGAACTCCTGCTCATCAGTTTCCTCATCATCCATATCTTCATCGTTGCCGTCATCTTCATCCTTGTCACGGCCGCGAGGAGGTCTGTCTCCTTGCCGCTGCTTGGCCTTGCCGCGGCGTCCTCCTCGGCTGGGACGTTTCTTGCCGGATCCACCAGCTCCTTCCTGGGCCTTCTCTTTGTCGCGCCGCTCGTATTCAGCTTTCTGTTGCTCAACAAGCTGCTCGACTCTCTTACAGTTCTGAAGATCATGGCCCTTGGTGCGGTGAATCTTGCAATACTGCTTGTTGGTGCCGTCCTGCTTGTCGGTGACCGCCACCTCCGCGGCAACCTCCTTGCCGGAGTCACCAGCTTTGGCTTCCTTGGCGCCTCCACCGTTGCCGGACTGCTCAACAACTAGCACTTCTTTGCCTTTCCTCCTTCTGTTGTTCCGCCGCCGGTTTTTCCTTGTCGGGGCGGCATCTTCGCTGTCAGATCCTCCCGCTCCTATATTTTCTCCGGGGAGTCTCCTCCCTTCCTCAGCACGTGCACACTTGTCGGCTAGTGCATATAACTCACTGACGTCCCTAGTCTTGCACATCGCCATTTCCTCCCGCATCCTGTGGTTCCGCATGTTCTGATGGAACGCGCTGATCACCGCGGCAGGGTGGACGTCTGGGATGTTGTGCTGCACACTACAGAATCTCTGAATGTACTTGCGCAAGGTCTCTCCTTCCTTCTGGGCGAGCAGATGAAGATCACTCTCCTGGCCATGAGGCTTGTGTCCGCCTGTAAAGGCGCCGACAAACTGATGGCACAGATCAACCCAAGAGGATATGGAGTTGTCCGGCAAGTGCATGAGCCAGGACCTGACATTGGGCTTGAGCACCAGCGGGAAGTAGTTGGCAAGGATCTTGTCATCTCGTCCCCCGGCAGCTTGCACCGCAATGGTGTAGATGCTGAGGAACTCTGACGGATGCGTCTTGCCGTCGTACTTCTTCGGTACGTCTGGCTTGAAGTTCTTTGTACTGGGCCACTGGACTTGCCGCAGCTCACGAGTGAACGCAGGACAACCTACCGCGTACGGCAGATCGCCTGGTTCCCCTGGCGCATGCATGTCAACAGAGGGCCCAACGCGCTTGTCGGATTGACGTCGCGCTTCTCTTTGGCGCTCGATGCGGGTTCGAGCGTCTTCTTGTTGTCGATCATGAAGGACTTGGCACTGATCGCGACGAGCTCGTGGATCCGACGATGTAGTGGAGTCGCTATCGAGGTGGATCCGGCGAGTCGGCGATCTTGGCCTTCGGGGCGGTGATTGCATGGTAGTTGCACCTCCGCCCGTTTCGTCGCCATCGGCTCGCGTCCGGCGGTCTTACCGTGGCGGCGACGCGCTCGGCCGCCCTGGAGTGTCGCCGTTGGCGTAGCCGATGAGACTCTGAATGGTGGCTCTCCATTCGTCGATCTTGTCTAACGTCGGAGGGTAATCTAGGAGAAGTTGAGCTCGTGCCAAGGCTTCTGCTGGAGTGGTGGGTGGCAGTGGCGGACGGCGCGAGGAGCGGGACGTGCTCGAACTTCTAACTATGTTAGAAGGAGCAGTATCCCGTCCAGGCGACCGCGCCCCGCTCGTGCCAGCACGCTGGCGTGCATGCTGGTCTTGAGCGGCCCGAGATCCACCAGCTTGGTCTTGGGCTATCATGTGTATGGCACTGCTAGCGCCATGACGCTGTTGATCCTGCGCCTCCTGAGAGTGGCGTGGAACATATGCAGTCGCCGAGGTTTGTGCAGCCTTGTTCTTGGACCTGGCGGCATCATGAGCTTCCTCGTCGACGTCCTTTCTTCCGCCAGCGTCCATCCCACCACTCGTTTGCTCCAACGGTGGCGGAAGTGACGTGGATGGAGCGGCAGCCGCCGAAGTCTTCTTCTTCGGTGGCATGTTGATGAAGGGAATAGGGATCTAGCTCGTGTGAACGCCGGATCAGGTTCACGCAATCTCGACGTTCCCTACCTGGCGCGCCAAAGATGTCGGGGAAACTGATCCACGAACACCTATGGGGCTGGCGGACCGGGCCCCTTTCGGTTCGGCGGGGGGCGGAGATCGCACGAAGAGCAGATCGAGGCGAGGCACACGAGTAGTTTACCCAGCTTCGGAGCTCTCCGGAGAGATAACACTCCTACTGCTGCTTGTCTGGTTGTATTATCTGGTGTTCTTGCTCTCGAGCGAGAGTGTGATGTTCTCTGGGCTACGAATGAATCGAAGCTGACTGTCCGAACCTACCAGCCGAACCCCCCCTCCGTTGCGCATGGGCCTCCTTTTATACACTAAAGGGGTCACCGACAGGTGGCAACGCAGAGGAGGGTAAAAACGTAAAAAGCGAGGTAGTTGATACAGTTGCTTGTACAGTGCACCCTACCTAACCCTGACGGCAGGGGACAAGGGCATTAAATGCCCGTCTGAGTCGCCCGAACAGTGCAGAAAAGGACCGTTAGGGGCGCCACCGTTCGCCACGATGGCGATCTTGTCAGCTTTGCATGCCACTGCGCACTGCTGGCTGCAAAGCCTCCCGCCACGCACGCCCGGAGAGGCCCCCAGAGCGAGACGTTGGTGGATGCGCTGGAGGGCGGACGCAAAGTGGCCGCCTGCCGCGGCAAGCGCCTTGCCGCTGTTGTTATCTTGTCGGGTCCGGAAGCTTGTCGCTCACCGGGCCTCGAGGTACCTTGGTTGGTCTTCCCGGCAAGCTCCTCTTGCCGAGGCCTTGTTGCCTTGCCGGAGCGCGTGGCGCGTCGCGGCAAGTTCCTTGGAGCGCCTTGGTTGGCCTTCCCGGCAAGCTCCTCTTGCCGGGATCTTGTCTCCTTAGCTTAAATACTTTGTTCTTGGATGGCTCCAAGGGAACCTTGGGGGATCTTGGCGTTCGCCCGGCAAGCCTTTGCCGCGGGGTGCTGCAACTGCCCGTGCACAAGTTCGGGGTACTAGGGTACCCCTATTCTAGTACACCGACAGCCGGCGCCGGATCCGGCAGGTCCGACGTCTCTGGAGAGCTCCACAGCAAGCTCCGGCCGCCTCTCCGATTCCGGCGAACCACGGTGACCGCGCCTGCTACAGTGTTTTGGCCGATTTAGATCTCAGATCTGACGGTTGACTTTTGATCCCCGTAACCCTAATTTTTTAGCAATCTTCATCATGTCGTCACTCCGCATCCATAGCTCCGATTTGCGCGTGTAGCATATCAAAATGTTCGCTTCAGAGAGTACATCATTTCATCTCATTGCATCATTTTCATTTGAGGTCATCTTGACGCCCGAAATGCTGTTGGAAGAGGGCTATGTGATAAAATTGTTAGATCTGTTTCATCAAATAGTTATTTGTCATTTTTTCCATGTTTAATGTGTGCATGATATGCTCCTGAGCTCTACATGAGTTTTTTATATGCCATGCCATCTTTACAGAGGTGCTTACCATGTATTTTTGTGATATGTTTGGCGACTAGCACAAGCTTGCAAAGTAGCGTACTCGGTAATGCTGATTTCAGGGACTTAGAATTTCACCAAGTCCTTGTCCTGATTTTTGTCATTATGCCATATGTTCACGTTGTTTCCTAGTGATCCGTGCCTCTTTTGAGGATGATCAGTAACGATGATTTGTTAACATGGTGGTGATATATCCCTCCATGTCTTTGTTTGTAATTATGGAGCAACCTAGCTTGAGTCAATCAAGCTCTACTTTTGCTATTTCGTGAATCCTGGCAGATTGTTGACTTGTTAGCGATTTTGCCGAGGATGTTGCTATTGATCCGTACATGCTATGTTGTTGTTCTTGCCATGTATAGCTCCTATGCTATGTATTATTGATGGGTGTATGCTTAGTTTGTCATGCCATGCTCTGTAGTGAGTGCATCGAGCTCGTAAACATGCCTACTCGTTAACAGATTTGCATGCTCCAGTTTTTCACTAAGTCTGTAATCTGATTATGTTTTTGCCATGTTCACATGCTTGCAATTGTATTTTCTGATCCCTTTTGGCTCAAGGTCACTAAGGGACTTTTGTTAAGTGCTTTGAGTAGCTTCATGTCATGCCTTGCTTTGCCATGTTAAGTTCCTGTAGCATATAGTTTTCATGCTCTAAAGTGTGCTACCTGATGTTAAATTCCAGACTTGTGTTAATTTCACAGTCTGAAACCTATTATCGTTTGCATTTTTGCCATGCTTGTTTGAACCTGTTAGTGGATGAATTAGCCATAGCTGAGTGTTCATATTTTGTCAAGCATCACGAGTGGATCCCTGCCATATATTTTGTTGTCATGTTTGAGTGTTGTAGCATATTTATCTTGATGCATTTAGATGGCTACTTGTTGTTTATCGCAGGCTGGTGCCATATTTGTTTTGCTTGCCATTTTCATTCCGGTGATCTTTATATCGATTTCAACCTAAATCACCTCACCTTTCCAGTGGCACTCTTGGAATTCCAAGTTGAGGCCAGGTTCAATCATTCCTTGTCAAATCTTGCACATGCATCACATATCGCATCCCGCATAGCATACCATGTTTGCATCATGTTGTTTGAGCATTGCACGTGGTTGATTGTGTTCCTTTTGCTTGTTTGTCTTGTTTGGATAGAGCCGGGAGACGAGTTCGCTAATGAGGAGCCCGTTGAGTTTGCTTACGAGGATCAAGTCAACTCTGACAACTTTGCAGGCAAGATGATCATACCCTCGAAATCACTTCTATCTTTTCTTGCTACATGCTGGCTCTTTTGCTATGCCTATGCTACGATACCTACCACTTGCTTATCATGCCTCCCAAATTGCCATGTCAAACCTCTAACCCACCATGTCCTAGCAAACCGTTGATTGGCTATGTTACCGCTTTGCTCAGCCCCTCTTATAGCGTTGCTAGTTGCACGTGAAGATTGGAGATCGTTCCTTGTTGGAAAATTGTTTATTGTTGGGATATCACCATATTATTTTGTTATCTTAATGCACCTATATACTTGGTAAGGGTGGAAGGCTCGGCCTTTTGCCTAGTGTTTTGTTCCACTCTTGCCGCCCTAGTTTCGGTCATATCGGTGTTATGTTCCCGGATTTTGCGTTCCTTACGCGGTTGGGTGATAATGGGAATCCCTTGACAGTTCGCCTTGAATAAAACTCCTCCAGCAATGCCCAACCTTGGTTTTACCATTTTCCACCTACCCTCTTTTTCCCTTCGGTTTCCGGAGCCTAATGGTTATCTTTATTTAAACCCTCCCGGGCCAGTGCTCCTCTGAGTGTTGGTCCAAACTAGAGCCCCTTGCAGCGCCACCTCGGGGAAACTCGAGGGCTGGTTTTAGTTGTACGGATTGCTTATCCGAGTGTGCCCTGAGAACGAGATATGTGAAGCTCCTATCGGGATTTGTCGGCACATTCGGGCGGTGTTGCTGGACTTGTTTTACCATTGTCGAGGATGTCTTGTAAAACCGGGATGCCGAGTTTGATCGGAATGTCTTGGGAGAAGGAATATCCTTCATTGACCGTGAGAGCTTGTGATGGGCTAAGTTGGGACTCCCCTGCAGGGATTTGAACTTTCGAAAGCCGTGCCCGCGGTTATGGGCAGAGGGGAATTTGTTAATGTCTGGTTGTAGATAACTTGAAGCTTAACTTAATTAAAATGAATCAACCGCGTGTGTAACCGTGATGGTCTCTTCTCGGCGGTGTCCGGGAAGTGAACACGGTGTTGGAGTAATGTTTGACATAGGTTGTTCTAGGATCACTTCTTGATCATAGTTCTTCGTTCGTGCTTTGCCTTCTCTTCTCGCTCTCTTTTGCAAACAGGTTAGCCACCATATATGCTAGTCGCTTGCTGCAGCTCCACATATTACCTTGCCTTACCTATAAGCTTAAATAGTCTTGATCGCGAGGGTGCGAGATTGCTGAGTCCCCGTGACTCACGGATTACTTCCAAACCAGATGCAGGGACCGATGATACCGCTCCAGACGATGCGCTTGAGCTCAAGTGGGAGTTCGACGAAGACTCTCGCCCTTACTATGTGTATTTCCCTAATGATCAGTAGTGGTGCCCAGTTGGGGCGATCAGGGACCGTGTCGCATGTTGGGGTTGATCTTTTATTTTGGTACCGTAGTCGGACCATGAGTGTATTGGATGATTGTAATGTTATTCATGTATTTGTGTGACGTGGCGAGTGTAAGCCAACTATGTACCTTTACCCCCCTTTTATCTATTTACATGGGTTGTTGTGAAGATTACCTTACTTGTGACATTGCTTTCAATGTGGTTATGCCTCTAAGTCGTGCTTGGACACGTAGGAGATATAGCCGCATCGAGGGCGTTACACCCGAGGTGGCGGCTGCCATGGCAGGCTCCTCTGCGAGGCACAGGGAGACAAATGTGATGGAGAGACAAGGGCGCGACCTGGAGGGATCCGGTGGCGAACAGCGCCGAGAGGCCGGCGGGGTGAGGTAGAGACGGCGGTGGGGACGAGCGGGAGGCAGCTGATCGGGCGCTGGGAGCCAGGCGGCGGTGGGGTTCGGGCTCTAATGGGCTCGGCTGGCCCTAGATGGACCTGGCAGGGCCGCGGGAGGTGGGGGAGCTACGTGGCAACGTGGCTGGCCGCGGGTGGCCACGGGCAAATCTGGCGGCGGCGCTTTCCATTGGGGGCGTGACAAGTGGCGGCGGGGTGCTGGCTGGGCGCTGAAAACAAGGCCGGTGACGCGGATATCGAGGGATATGCGGCGGCTGAGGGCAGGGGAAGGCCAGGGGTACCCAAAATAGCATGGAGGGGGTCTATATAAGGCAATGGGGCTAGGGTTAGGGGGTTTGAGGCTGTTTCGGAGCCGTTCGATCTCGATCGGACGATCCGGAGCAGAGGGGTTTTAGATATGTGGACTAGTGGGCTGTGCTAGAGAGGTTGGGATGAGATGAGAGGGAAGAAGGCAGCCCGGCAACCTTTTTTGGAGACCGAAAACGTCCGTCGTTTGACCGGCTATAATGCAGCTATAGTTAACCGTTGGGGCGTCAAACGGACTCCGAATGCGATGAAACTTGGCAGGAGACCTACTAACAACATAACAACACCGCACACCAACTTTCAACCCATTCTGAGAACATTTTCCGGCCACTTATAAAATAATATTTCGGAGGTGTCGCGGGCGCGTGCAAGTGTGTCTGGGCTCAGAACGTACAACAGAGAGAATTGGGGGAACCCGGACGGATGCAAGTTTGAAAACATGATGATGCAATGCACATGTTGACATGGCAAGATGCAACACGCAAGCGAATGACAAGGCAACAACAACGAATAACTGGAAGACACCTGGCACATCGGTTTCGGGGCATTACAATGCGGCTGAAGCCCGAAGAAGTCCAGAAACAAATGGAAGTAGTCACTCATAGGGATGCCGAACCCACGCTTGAAGTGGGAGAAGAAGGCCTGATGACCCACAAGTATAGGGGATCAATTGTAGCTCTTTTTGATAAGTAAGAGTGTCGAACCGAACGAGGAGCAGAAGGAAATGACAAGTGGTATTTAGTAAGGTATTGTCTGCAAGTGCTGAAATTGTAAGTAATAGAGTAGTTTGGTAGCAAGATATTTTGTAACAAGCAAGTAATGATGATAATAGCAAAAGTGCAGCAAGGTAGCCCAATCCTTTTGAGGCAAAGGACGGGCCAAAACGATCTCTTATAATAGGCAAAGCATTCTTGAGGGTACATGGGAATTTCATCTAGTCACTTTCATCATGTCTATTCAATTCGTGTTCGCTGCTTTAATAATTTGATATGTGGGTGGACCGGTACTTAGGTGATGTTCTTACTTGAACAAACCTCCTACTTATGATTAACCCCCTTGCAAGCATCCACAACTACGAGAAAAGTATTAAGGATAAATCCTAACCATATCATTAAACTTTTAGATCAAATCGGTCCCTTACGGAATAGCGCATAAACTAGGGTTTAAGCTTCTGTCACTCTCGCAACCCACCATCTAATAACTACTCCACAATGCATTCCATTAGGCCCAAACATGGTGAAGCGTCATGTAGTCGACATTCACATTACACCACTAAGGGAATCACAACATACATACTATCAAAATATCAAACACATATCAAGTTCACATGATTACTTGCAACACGATTTCTCCCATGACCTCAAGAGAAAAAGTAACTACTCACAAGTGATAAACATGCTCAAGATCAGAGGGGTATTAAATAGCACAATGGATTTGAACATATAATCTTCCACCAAATAAACCATATAGTAATCAACTACAAGATGTAATCAACACTACTAGTCACCCACAAGCACCAATCTATAGTTCCGGTAACAAGATTGATCACAAGAGATGAACTAGGGTTTGAGATGAGATGGTGCTGTTGAAGATGTTGATGGAGATGGCCCTCCCCAAGATGGGAGAGTTTTTGGTGATGATGAGGATGATGATTTCCCCCTCCGGGAGGGAAGTTCCCCCGGCGGAATCGGTCCCTCGGAGGGCAAAAGTGCTGCTGCCCAAGTTCCGCCTCGAGATGGTGGCACTCCGTCCCGAAAGTCCTCTCCTTATTTTTTCTAGGTCAAAATGACTTATATACCAGAAGATGGGCACCGGAGGTGGCCCTGGGTGAGCACAATCCACCAGGGCGCGCCTAGGGGCATAGGCGCATCCCCATGTCTTGTGCTTACCAGGGTGGCCCCTCTGGTACTTATTTGCTCGAATATTCTTCATATATTCCATAAAAATTCTCCGTGAAGTTTCAGCTTATTTGGAGTTGTGCAGAATAGGTAGCCAGGTGTAGCTTTTCCTGGTCCAGATTTCCAGCTGCCGGAATTCTCCCTCTTTGTGTGTACCTTGCAAATTGTGAGAGAGAAGACATCAGAATTACTCCAAAAAGCATTATTATGCATAAAAAAATCATAAGTAACAGTAAGAAAACATGATGCAAAATGGACGTACCAACTCCCCCAAGCTTGGACCTCGCTTGTCCTCAAGCGAAAATTGAAATCGAAAAGCATGTCCACTTGCTTAGATAGAGAGGTGTCGATAAAAATAAAATACAGATATAGAGGCATCATGTAGATTATTATAATAGAAACAAACCTAAACATAAGGCTTTTATCATAGACTTCTCATGAATAAGTGACAATTCATCACACTATCGAAGTATAAAGCATAAACTCTATTAGAAACCAACAAACTATGTTCTCAGTCTACTTTGCAACTACAATTCATCATCTTTTCAGGAAGGGTCATGTATCGGAGCCTTTAGGCAAGTCCACATACTCAACCATCATATAGTCTTCTATGATTGCTAACACTCACCGCATACACATGAGAAAAACATTTCAACTGAACACATAGAAAGATAGGGGCTTATAGTTTCGCCTCCCAACATATTCACCTCAAGGGTGATGTCAACAATAATAATTCATGCTACCCATATTAAACTGGACATAAGTGCCTAGATCTTTCCTCACCACATGATGCTTGCCCAAGGAGAAAAATAAAAAGGAATAGGGAGAAAACTTTGACTCTTTGCATAAAAGTAAGTACATAAAAGTAAAAGATAGGCCCTTCGCAGACGGAAGCAGAGGTTGTCATGTGCTTATTTGTTTGTATGGTCAACTCCTTAGGGCAAAAGAACTCCACATTGTATTGCCCCTTGTGATGGCCACCTTTATTATGCAGTCGGTCGCTTTTATTCTTCACCATCACAAGTTCGTACAACGCTCAATTTTCTCTTACACTAAATGATCTCACAATTTCAGAAGCAAAGGCCCAAATATGGTGAAGTTTCATGTAGTCGACGTTCACATGACACCACTAAGGGAATCACAACATACATACTATCAAAACATAGAACACATATCAAGTTCACATGATTACTTGCAACATGATTTCTCCCGTGACCTCAAGAACAAAAGTAACAACTCACAAGTGATAAACATGCTTAAGATCAGAGGGGTATTAGATAGCATAATGGAATTAAAAATATAATCTTCCACCAAATAAACCATATAGTAATCAACTACAAGATGTAATCAACACTACTAGTCACCCACAAGCACCAATCTATAGTTCCGGTAACAAGATTGAACACAAGAGATGAACAAGGGTTTGAGATGAGATGGTGTTGTTGAAGATGTTGATGGAGATGGTCCTCCCCAAGATGGGAAAGTTGTTGGTGATGATGAGGACGATGATTTTCCCCCTCTAGGAGGGAAGTTCCCCCGGCGGAATCGCTCTGTTCGAGGGCAAAAGTGCTCCTGCCCAAGTTCCGCCTCGAGATGGCGGCGCTCCGTCCCGGAAGTCCTCTCCTTATTTTTTCTAGGTAAAAATGACTTATATACCAGAGGATGGGCAACGGAGGCCCAGGCGTGCCCTGGTATCTTGTGCTCACTGGGGTGGCCCCTATGGTACTTATTTGCTCCATTATTCTTTATATATTCCATAAAAATTCTCCGTGAAGTTTCAGCTTATTTGGAGTTGTGCAGCATAGGTAGCCTGGCATAGCATTTCCAGGTCCAGATTTCCAGCTACCAGAATTCTCCCTCTTTGTGTGTACCTTGCAAATTATGAGAGAAAAGACATTAGAATTACTCCAAAAAGCATTATTATGCATAAAAAGATCATAAATAACACTAGGAAAACATGATGCAAAATGGACGTATCGAGACCACGCGCTCGGTCCCCTCTGGCCGTGGCGCCAGCTTGCTGTCCAGCAGGCGCACGGCCACCTCCGTCGTTGGTGGCAGCCATCGCGTGTCGCACAAATACTGAAGATTCTCCGCGGTGACCATCGATCCCTCCCACAAACCCTTGGGCCTTGCCATCGACAAGAGAAGAAAGGCGCGTCGGCTAAGGCACGGAGTAAGAGAGGCCGCTGGGCGCTGCAGAGCGACGGCAGTGCTTTACCGTGAGTGGCATGGCATTGCAGCGTGCGACGGGCTCGGAAGCAAGGCGAGAGAAGAAGGAGGTAGGGGGCGCGGGCGTGAATGATTTCCGCCGCCCTCTCCCCCAGATTAATAACCATGGTAAGAACGTGGGGAAGTGAGATCGGTTGCGCCCACCCTTTCCACTTCCCGCATTGTGTGGGCATGATCCACACACAAATTAACTGCATCAAGGAGGGTAACCCTCGGCAACCGCCACATTAAATCCCCACACGTGGGCCGAGAGCACGGAGCACCGGGCCCCAGCCCACTGTTACATCCCGTCGGGCGCGTGCCCTTTTAGTGCCTCTTTAGGTACTATTCGCCATGTGGCACCCGCACCGAAACCGAGGGGGCACGTTCCTTCCCCATCAAGATTCGGCGGACTCTTCGGTTTCCCGCCCATGCCGGGATGCTGCGATCCGGCTTCCGGAGGCCGGCACACAGTGGGCGTTGCCGGACTCGGCGTTCGCCGGCCTCATCAACATCTGCGGCCTCCTCAGGGGGTGAAACTACGAAGGCCCCTCTGCTTGAAGCCGGTGAGCCTTCAGAGCTTCGGGGACTACTGTCAGGGGGTGAACCCCAGGCAGGCAACAGAACCCAGATCATTTTCAAACACATCGGGGCCAGCTTCGCCCCTCAATCCAGCTAGTACTTGACTGGGTTCCTCAACCCGGCCAAGTCCCGCGATCCGGCCAAGACCGCAACACAGCCGGGCCCGCTGGCGCATGCCGGCCAACCCCACCAAGTCAAGACTTCTTCAACAAGTAAGTGCCCTCATGGGATGCTCCCCAACCCGGCCACGGGTCAGATCCTATCCCATCCAAGGCGTACGACGGAAGAAGTTCCCATGAAGAGATGAGCAAGGCAATAGTGGCCCACCAGCTCCGCTGACCAGAGCGTGTGTGGCAGCAACAGAGAATCTGTCAAGCCAACACGGTGAGACCGATTGCATAAACTCGGTGTGACCAAAGTGAATGCAATAGATCACAGAGCGTTGGAAAGGCCATCTCTGTGGGACCGATATCTGTATTGGTGTGACTGAACTGTTAGGGTTTCTGGCGATGGCTATGTCAAATGAACTCGGTGGCTCCAGGTAGAAAGAATAGGTGGGGCTGAGTTTGGAATTAGGGTTTGTACATATTTGGATGGTGAAAGTTGTCGAGGGTTTTGGAGCAATATCACTAAGCACTTGGAGCAAGTATACCATTAAGCAACACCTCATCCCCTTTTAATAGTATTGGCTTTCCTACAGACTCAATGTGATCTTGGATCACAGGAATAGAAATGAAGAGTCTTGAGCTATTTCCAATCTTTGTCCTTAGTATTTTGACGGGTCAACATCTCTAGTCCATGCCATGCCAATCATTGAACATCCTGAAACAGTTATCTTCAATGAATATGTGTTCAATGAGTTATATGTCGTTATGAATTACCAAAACCATCCGGGATTAGTTGCACTTTCAATCTCCCCCTTTTTGGTAATTGATGACAACATATAGGTCAAAGCTTCAACAAATGATTAAATGAATGAAATACATCATCGCTTTCAGAAGTATGTGATAAGCAAGAGCTCCCCCTAAATTTGTGCATTATTAAAATTTTGTATTTGAATGCAAATGCACAATTGAATAGGATCACGGGTCACTCTTCCATGTCACATACATCTTGGTGGAGCACACAAAATGATATGCGTTAAATAACATGCACGCATCACCAAAGACATGAGTGAATGATCATACACAAGTAATTGTAGGGATAAGCATTAAGCACACATTAATCATAGTATGCTCAATCACACAACCAAACATAGTGTCTCAGAAGCATCAAACGATCAAGTAGCACTGATCAAATGAACATAGTTGCAAGAACTCAATAAAACCAAAGAGCATAAAGTGAGACACACTCTCTCTCTTAGCCTAATGATATATACAATTTCGCCCCCTTTGGCAACAAGTACCAAAAAGCTCGAAAAGGTATAGATCTATGTGTCTCTCTAGCACTACTGCAGTATGCTGCTATCGCGACACTATGACCAGAGACCCTTCGACGAAACTGTGTGCGATGCAATAATTGCAAACGGTGATGTAAAAAACATCAAAAAGATGAAAAATGTTTGTGATGACGGATGCATCAAACATGGTTCAGATTTTAATTGCGTGTGAGATGTAGGGCGTACGGTTCAGTTCAATGAACTGTTTGCGATGAGGCAGAAGAACAGAAACGGGAAGCTAGATGAAGGTGTGTGCGATATACGGCATACGATTCAATCGGATGAACTGTTTGTGATTAGGCGGAACAAAAGAAATAGCCAGCCAGATCAAGATTTGTGCGATATACGGCATACGGTTCACTCGAATGAAGTATTTTCGTTGAGCCAACAGAACATAAACGGTTCAATTTAACAAGATGGGTGTGATACGCGGCAAACAGGTCTGTAATCAGAAATGTGTACGAAGACCGATAATAACACAGACGATTGCTGCTAATAAGACGTGTGTGTTGTGCGTTGGGATTGCATACAGAACAACAACATACACACACACACACACACACACACACACACACACTTATAAGGACATGGTTGCATAACCAAATTAAACATCCAATTACATAGGTGGCTACTACACACATGACATTTGCACACACCAAAGTAAACAATTACATGCATAATTACATAGGTGGCTACTACACACATGACATTTCCACACACCAAAGTCAACTATATATTACATGCATTATTAACTAGGATAAACGATCATTTGATCATCATATACTTCTTGGGACGCTTGCTGCTATTGCTCTGCTTGTGGCTCGATCAGGCGTCGTCGATCTCGGTAATGAGGCACTTCCTCATGTCAACGATCTGCATGTGCATCTCGTCACTACAATAAAAAGACACATCCGTGACATTTTGGGCCGAATGAAAAAAATTGTCATGCTTATGACACTTCTATGACGATAATTGTGACAAAACCCTGTATCATCATAGATGTGGTGGGCTCCTACTTATATGCCAAAAAATCATGCAGAAAATGGGCTTTTGGTCCTGGGCGGGCCGGAGATGCGGCTACATGACATTCTTTGGGCTGTCCATGACGGAAAAAACCATGGTAGAAGCAAGGGCGAGGAAAATATCGGGGAGTTCCCGGTTATGGTGGGTGATCGGGGCTGGGTGATGCATGGAGGTTTGCACGTTTCTCTCATACACGTATGATACGTCTCCATCCTATCTACTTTTCCAAACACTTTTGCCCTTGTTTTGGACTCGAACTTGCATGAATTGAATGGAACTAACCCAGACTGATGTTGTTTTAAGCAGAATTGCCATGGTGTTATTTTTGTGCAGAAATAAAAGTTCTCGGAATGACCTGAAAATCAACAGAGATTATTTTTGGAATATATAAAAAATACTGGTGAAAAGATCCATGTCAGGGGGCCTACACTCTGTCCACGAGGGTGGGGGCGCGCCTACCACCCTTGAGCGCACCCCCTGCCTCATGGGCCCGCTGACGCTCCACCGACCTCAACTCCAACTCCATATATTCACTTTCAGGGAGAAAAAAAATCAGAGAGAACGATTCATCATGTTTTACGATACGGAGCCGCCGCCAAGCCCTAAACTCTCTCGGGAGGGCTGATCTCGAGTCCGTTCGAGGCTCCGGAGAGGGGGATCCATTGCCATTGTCATCATCAACCTTCCTCCATCACCAATTTCATGATGCTCACCGCCGTGCGTGAGTAATTCCATTGTAGGCTTGCCGGACGGTGATGGGTTGGATGAGATTTATCATGTAATCAAGTTAGTTTTGTTAGGGTTTGATACCCAAGTATCCACTATGTTATGAGATTGATGTTGCTATGACTTTGCTATGCTTAATGCTTGTCACTAGGGCCCGAGTGCCATGATTTCAGATCTGAACCTATTATGTTTTCATGAATATATGTGAGTTCTTGATCCTATCTTGCAAGTCTATAGTCACCTATTATGTGTTATGATCCGTTAACCCCGAAGTGACAATAATCGGGATACTTACCGGTGATGACCGTAGTTTGAGGAGTTCATGTATTCACTATGTGTTAATGCTTTCGTCCGGTACTCTATTAAAAGGAGGCCTTAATATCCCTTAGTTTCCAATAGGACCCCGCTGCCACGGGAGGGTAGGACAAAAGATGTCATGCAAGTTCTTTTCCATAAGCACGTATGACTATATTCGGAATACATGCCTACATGACATTGATGAACTGGAGCTAGTTCTGTGTCACCCTATGTTATAACTGTTGCGTGATTGATCGCATCCGACAAAATTATCCATCACTGATCCATTGCCTACGAGCTTTTCCTATATTGTTCTTCGCTTATTTACTTTTTCGTTGCTACTGTTACAATCACTATAAAACCAAAAATATTAATTTTGCTACCGTTACCACTACTATCATATTACTTTGCTACTAAATACTTTGCTGCAGATATTAAGTTTCCAGGTGTGGTTGAATTGACAACTTAGCTGCTAATACTTGAGAATATTCTTTGGCTCCCTTTGTGTCGAATCAATAAATTTGGGTTGAATACTCTACCCTCGAAAACTATTGCGATCCCCTATACTTGTGGGTTATCAACGTACGCGCGTGTGTGCGAGGCATTGCACTCTAACTGAACCCGAGCGAGGCATTTGCCTACTGAGCCTGAGCGATTGCACTGCAGGCTACGCATTACTGGACCCGAGCGATCTATCCCTGGCTGTTAACTGATCCCGATTGAGCGATTCCTTCGCTACTGCTGCTAATTGAAGGCGATCGAACATGCTGCCTTTTGATGAACAGTGAGCGTTGTTGGGGGCGGGGGGGTTGGATGAATAGTTCCAGGTGGGGGTTGGATGAACAGGACCCCGTGGTAGTAGAGGTCGTTAACGCTGGATGAACATGACCCCGATCGAGCCGGTTGGGGGTGGATGAACAAGACCCCGTGGAGGGCTGGATGAACAGGACCCCATGGAGGGCTAGTTGAACAGTAGCCGGTGGAGGGCTGGATGAACAGTAGCCCATGGAGGGGTGGTTGAACAGGACCCCGTGGAGAGGGCTGGTTGAACAGTAGCGGGTGGAGGAGCGATGGAGGCTGGATGAACAGGATCCCGTGGATGAACAGTCGTAGGTGGAGGCTGGAGGAGGTCGACGGTGGATGAACAGTAGCCCGTGAGGCTGGAGGAGGTCGACGGTGGAGATGAACTGTAGCCCTTGGAGTCCCGTTTGTGGTATGCCACACCCCTCCCGATGAACAGGACCCCCGTTTCAATCGGAGTGCTCCAACACAAGTCTGTTTCCTCAGTTTTGCGGTACACCACACCTCTCCCGATCCACATGACCTTGTTTCGACCTTAGGAGGCCCAAGAGAAGTCCGTTTCCTCCGTTTTGCAGTATACCAGACCCCTCCCGATGAACAGGATCCTGTTTCGACCGTGGTCGGTCGAGCAGAAGGTTGTTTCCTCCGTTCTGCGATACGCCAGGCCTCGTTTCAATCGGCTCTTTCGTCCAAGCCGGTTGGCTCCCGATGAACACGACGCATTCCATTGCCTCCCGATGAACACGACGACGCAGTTTCTCCGATTTTACCCAGCCATGTACACGAGCCCTGGCCGTACGTATGCGTGAGTATGCGATCGAGACCCCGCCCATATGTACGTACGTGGTCGTATTTACTTTCTTGCACCCTGGTTGTATGTACATGTACACGATATTAACGGGACTGCGTCACATGATACGTGCGCGCCTCTACTACGACACATGCCCTTCCTTACTCGGCCAAGGTTCATCGCTGCAGCCTACAGACAGACCGATTGTATGTACGTACACGTTCGTGACCAGAATGACAATGCTATGTACACTTCGACCAGGTGGGCCCCGACTATCAGGGAGGATAAGGAGGCACGTCCTTGTGTGCGAAGATGTAGATGGTGGGTCCCAGCAGTCAGGGGGAAATGTTTTCTTGCGAAATATGGTGGCCCGTCTGGTGGGTCCCCGCTGTCAGGTGGAGGAATCATTATTTTCCATGTAATAAGGAGGCACTTCCTTGCCGCGGTCGTGGACCCAACTATCAGCCTCTCCACGTACAGTACTCTTCCGATGGAAGTCGTTCATTGACCACATTGACCAGGCCGCGTCGAGAGCACCAAGCGGTGGACAACGGCGAGGCCTAGGAAGGGGATGACGTGGAACCGGCGAAGACGTGGTAGTGGATTCCCACACGGAGAGGAGTACGAGGGTTCATTAGTTTGGCTGCGGTGTGAGGCTGCCGTCGCCGCAGGGCCTGGCCACCGGTGGGAGTAGTAGGGGGCGGTGAGGCCTCCGCAGCAGCACAACCGGCCACGGGAGGTAGGAGCACGCGGCATGACCGGCGCTGGTTTGGGCGGCTGGAGCAAGAAGACCAGAGGTTGAAGAAGCACTACGGTCGTCGGATGAACATTGTACGGTCACTGGATCTAGAATGGTTCATCTTGACTAAGTTGACAAAGCCCTCCGTCCCTGTCAACTTACTAGGCCCACAAGTCAGCCTCCCACTATGGTGATTCCTAGCTAGTAGGGGGAGTATCCATTTTTTGTGTTGATCATGCTGCGCCGAGCGCAGCCAAGGTGGTGGACGAGGGCGAGGCCCCGGACAACAACGAGCCAGAGATGGGAAGAAGCGGGAATGGAGTCGTAGACGGAGAAGTGTACGAGGGTTAACTAGTTCTAGTGCGGTGTGGTTCGGTAGTCGGTGGAGAAGAACAGGAGGTGTGGAGGGGTGGAGAGATGACCTGGCCGGCGGTGGGGTAGCGCTTCATAGCGAAGCATACTAAGCAGAGATGCTAGCAGCAGGAGGCGGGAGCAGGTGGTCCCGGCGGCGCTGGAGGAAGAAGACGAGAGATTGAAGATGGATGCCGGTCCTTGGATGTAAATCCAATGGCTAATGATGTTAGAATCATTTGTTGACTAAGTTGAGAACAACTTGCATTGGCTTCGACCTATTGGCCCACATTTCAGCCTCCAAAAATGTGGCACATAATCAACCCATTTTTTTAGAATTTACAGTCAATTTGATCTCCTTTTTTTAGAATTGCAGTCCATTTGCTGGGCTGGGTGAACAAATAATGTAGCGTCCATGCGGCCCATTTTTATAAAACTACAGCCCATTTTCACCTTCTTGAAATACATGACTTTGCTGGGTTGGCTGAATAAATAATGTAGCGTCCATGCAGCCCATTTTTTCCTAAAAAGTTACAGGCCATTTGCAATTTCTCGAAATACACGATTTTGCTAGGCTGGTTCTAATTATAATGTTGGGTTGGGCACAGCGATGTTATCAGAAAAATAAACAGGGGCTGAGCATTTTGTTATAAATATATTAAAATAATAAGTGATTTATTATTACATTGGTCCTTAAATCTTACTAATCTTTTGTACACAATCACTAGGATGTTCGTTGCCTTAATGTAAAAAAATCCAGGATTTTATTGTTAAGAAATTATTTTTATAAGTTAATAAGATGTGGGATATTGTTTTCTTATATATGCAAGTATATGTTAAATGTATGATGACAATAACAATAATATAAAATAACATATTAAATAATTTCAATATATATAATATAGTTAGAAGGGAAACATAAGTTGGACCAGGTGTTCCTATTCTTATATAGAAAAATAGAACAGACCTCTGCATTTTCTTCAAGAAAAATACATAAGTTGGGTTGCCGATGTTTTAGGAAAAATAAAACCTCGGATGGGAGGTCCATAGGCCGATCGATGCTTAATGGCCCTCAAGAAAGGACAACCCGGCATGTCATGGGCTGCGCATGTTAAAAAAGAAAGCCTAGACGGGGCAGCCCACAACCCAGCTGATACTTGCTGCCCCACTGATAATAAATGATACCTCCCAGTTCCCGGCTTCGTTGTAAATTTATCTCCTTTAGTAACTACGTTGAAGCACCTCAAAAAAATGTAACTATGTTGAGAAACCCGTGGGCCCTAACGTCAGTATAGCATTAGGAGGAAGTATTTTTTTTCCAATGAGGCACTTGCTTGCGTACGGCCATAGACCTGGTGGGTCCCGACTGTCTACCTCTCCAGGTACAATCCTCTCCAGTTTCCTCTCGTTTGTTCAGCATGTTCACAATGACAGAGAGTGGCGCCGCGGCGAGCTCACAAAGGCGCAGGACAAGACCGAACCACCTGAGGCAGTGCCATATTTCTACCGAAACTACTAAACTAGCCCAGTGGCCAAGTGACACTACCTGACCGTTGTTTCGCCTGGGTTCGGTTCCACCTGATGCAGGGAAAATATCTCCAAATTTTTTGCCTCTGCCATTATTGACATGTGGGTCTCCATTGTCATCTATGCACACCATGTCCAACACTTGCCAAAACTTCATCCCTCGTTTTCTCTATTTTTCACACACTCGACATTGTGTGGGCATTTTGAAAATAGCATATCTTTTTGACTGTGCATCATATGAAGATGTGTTGTGCATGAATGTTGACCAGCATGATGTTAAGTGGCTGGTAGTTCCATTTTCAACCCAGAATAAAACTTCCAACATGAAGTTATCCCAGTTTGAAAAGGGCATGTTAATATAAATGCTCAGCCTTTGAAACTTGCAGTTTCTTATCTGAAACTGAACTTGCAGTTTCTTATCTGAAACTGAACTTGCAGTTTCTTATCTGAAACTGAAACTTGTAGTTTCTTCTCTGATAATCACATTGTCTGCACTTTTATACTCCTGTGAAACTACATTTTTAAGTGCTAAAAATAGATCTCTAGAATTCATAAAATACTTCATATGCTCAATACTGCAAATCTGAAATTCAAAAGACATTCATATCTGAAAGTACTCTCAAAATACACAACACAAAACACAATTTACAACCTGCAAATACTGACAACCCTAAGCTCCTCATGACAATTCACAACCTGCCTAACTACTAGGCTGGGGGGCAGTCCCCTCCTATTCCTCGGTAGCAGACAGCCGCCCCATGAGACGATGTGAACGGCGAGGGAGAGGATGGCAGGGAAGAGTCGTCGTGCCAACTGCTTTTCTTCTCTTGCAGTTGGGTTCGGTCGACAAAGACTCCACCGGCTCACTCTGGTACGGCACCCTAACAAACAGCACCCTGTAGATGCTCGATCATTCAATCTTTGGTGGATGCTCCATCTGGGATTGATAATCCCACCACCGCTACCTCACAATCGGATTTGGTGAATCTGTTTGCTCCATGGCCCAAAGGAGCACTCTATGTACTCCGGCGCGACTCCCTTCAGGAGTATCACCGCCTTTTAGCTCTATTGCAGATATTTGGCCATGGATGTCACCGTCGCCGCTAGTTGGTCCTTGTTGTCAAACCAAGACTGTATCTCCAACATCTTAGCTAGCTTCACAGGGTCGCCGTCTGCGATCCTCATGTATCGGTTGTACTCCTCCATCGATCTACTTCTACACGGCACCTTCACTCACTGGCGGTGGTCTTTGAATGGAAGAGGAGAGGAGTGGTGCTGGTTTTGGATTAGAACAAGAGAGGAGCAGCGCTAGTTTTAGATTGGAACGGGAGAGGAGGGGAGGTGGTTTTGAAATGGAAGAGGAGAGGAGCGGCGCTGGATTTAGATTGGAACGGGAGAGGAGCGGCAGTGGTTTAAGAGGAGAGGAGCGGCGCTGGTCTTGGAGGTATTTTTTTTGTTTTGCGTATTTTGGGTCAAAGTTTGACCACGTACTGTATTTGACAAGAAAAATGTGAATGCATGTCACCAAAAGTTGTATCGTTTGGTTTGTATCTGACTGTACTTTCAAATTATATTATTTTTGCAATGTATAACATATTTTTTTTGTCAAAATCATGGTCAATTATGACCCAGAATAAAAGGGAGACTAGTTAATGTGGGGTCGCTTTCTTAATTGAAGGGTAAATTGATTTGGATTTTGATCCAGTCACAGCGCGCCGGCCCTGTCATCCAATCCTAAATCGTTGCCGCACGCTCCTCTCCTTCTTCTCCATTGCAAAACCACCTCCTCTCCTCTCCATCATCTCCATTCCAAAACCACCGTCTCGCCTCTCCCTCTTCTCCATTGCAAAAGCACCCCCTCTCCTATCCATCTTCTTGATTGCAAAACCACCATCTCGCCTCTCCCTCTTCTCTATTGCAAGATCACCGTCTCTCCTCCCATCTTCCAAAGCTAGCACCGGACCTCTCAGAAGGACATCTATGGAGAGGATGCAGCAGCGAATCGGGCAGATCGCCAGCGGCGACCGTGTAAAGTTAGCCAGGTTGAAGGAGATCCTTACTTGGTTTGACAATGAGTGGGAGATTTCAAGGACGATGAGGGCCATGTGGCATTGTATGCGAAAGAGCGAGACAACTACGATGAGGGCGGCGATGTACTCCTCGGTGGCAGTCATGTCGCAGTCCTTCCAGTTCATCGAGTATCTCCTCTGGGCGATGGAGCAGACAGATTCGCCCGAGGCGAAAGTCAGGCAGAGGTGGTGGGCGTACAGGTCGAAGGTCGAGCATCCAGAGGATAACGAACCGATCGAGTACGGTGTGTCGTTTGTGAGGGTGCAGAGCCAGCCGGAGCCACAGGAGTATTCGTTCTCCCACCACAAGAGGAGGCCAGATAGCGCAACATCCCTTCCCCGCCGTTCTCCACGGTTCCCTTGACGCTCGCCTCATTTCAACGGCGGCGGTGGGGTTTAAGGTAAGCTTCGCACTAACCTAATCTTCCATCTGCGCATGCTTACAATCAGTGTGACGGCTAAGGAAAATGATGCTTACAATAGTACCATGCCAATCACCCTTAAATAGCTTTGGACCTTTGGGTCAAAGTTGTGACAGTGTGTACAAATAAAGAAAAATAGATTGGTGCTTATTTTAGAAAAGAGTACTCCCTAGAAAACTGCCAATATAAGCTACTAGTATTTGGTTAGAGGATTTGCTGCTGAGAAAGATCTGTCCACAGAGAGTGCCACACATCCCACTAGTGGTGGTGGATGCCAATGCATGCATGGAGCATGGTTGGTGTCGGTAATTTTTACTTGGCATACCTCGCACTCTGCATATATGTTGGTTCCATCCGTACATTTGTGTAGTTCCACCAAAATGCAGCTGAATAACCCTATTTGCACAGATAATGAAAAAGCGTGATTACATTATAGTGGCACTAGTTGATGAAACATACACTAATAAATCAAAGAAAATATTGCGATAGTACCATATTATGCATGTTGCGAGGGCGAGATGGGCCCTGCGACGCCTCATACGGTAAGCCTCATACTAGAAATCGACCCAAGTCTCCCCGATACACCTTCTGCCAGTGATGAACATCAGTGTACAGCGGTAGTACAAGGAGGGGCCTTGAGACAATCCAATCTCTATTTTTGTGCAGATCAACTAAAATTAAGCACCCCATTTTGCAGAAACGCTTAAACATTAACAATGGGACTAGTTGATGAAACATATACTAACAAAGAGAAGCACTTTCTTTATCTACGTTGGAAATGAAATGATAGAGAGGACACTCGCTCTATTTTAACCGTATTATTACTTCATTTTATCAGTGGCACTAGGGTCGAGCAGGTGGCGAACAAGGTGTACCATGCGTCGCAAGGATGGAGGCCGAGGGTGCTTAGACTGGGATGCTGAAGCTGGCTCTTTCAGTCCCTATCTTCCCCCTGATGTTTTTGTGGTAGCATTTGGGTTGTAATCCAAACTTGGTCGAGCTGGTGCTGCGTCCCCCTACCTGCCTAGCTTATGTGGTGAACTTTTCTCCTACTAGTACTCAGTCCGTTCTAGTAGTAGTTGCATAACTGCCCGTTTACACTGAGATGTTGTCGAATAATGGTTCTCTATGGTTGGGTTTCTTTAATGAAATCGGGGGAAACCCCCTCTTTCGATATATAAAAAAATCAGTGCCACTAGTGGTGCCAAAACATTGCCTCAAATTAATAGTGCCACTAGATTAAGGTGCAAAAGAATAACATTACTGCTTTATCATGGCAGTGCCAAAACAGTAGCACAAGAGCAGACTCAACATGCAGGATCTTTGGCAAACAGTCAGAACAAAAACAAACATACCTCGTGATGGGAACCATATCTGCAGTCAACGCCATCGTAGAAGGGATGACACCAGTGACCAACATGATGATTCAATTCATGGGACCTTTTGGTGCAGTTCACCTAAAATGAAACAATGTCCCATGAGCTAGTAGCTTCTTCTTCATTTTTTAAGAAAGGGCTCCAGCCCTGGTTCCATTTCCATCCGAAAACGAAACCCACAGAGCTTCTTCTTCATTAGTTGCAATAAAATTTAGCAACATCAAGGTTGGTTGTGAAGCTCGTGGAATGTTCAACTATAATTTGGATATCATTTGTGCAGTTCAACTAAGATCAAGCGTGAAATGTATATCTCTTTTTGCAAAAAAAGGTGGAAAGGAGGGTGATCAACAAGTGATGAAACATACATCAAATGAAAAGAAGCATGTTCCTTATCTGAATGGCAATCCTACAAGGACAGTAGCAATTTCTAAAGCAGCAGCATTGCTAGATATTAGTGGGCATTAGGATTAACTATGACAACTGTTAAATACGACATTACTTTAATGGTGCCATTGCTTCATTTTACCGGCAACATTACATTAACAACTGCTATAGAGTTGGTATTTGGGCACGGGAGAGTAGGCAGACCAGAACAGTTGCATTTCTAACGAAAAGAAGCAACTTATCTTAATGGTAAATTTAGCAGGACATGAAAAACAGTGCCATTGATTCATATTACTGGAGACATTACATTGAAAACAACATTTGTTTAACATGTCCTTACTTTTAACAGTGCGACTGGTACATTTTACCAGTGGCATTACATAAGAGTGGCTCGGGGCAACAAACATCAAAACAGGATATCTGGGTTGGTCTCATTTTTGTTCGACATAGCCACCTTACACTGTGTGAGGCTAGCAAATCTAGTGCTGGACATACTCTGTTGACTTGTCCCCCAGTCCCCACTTTATTTCATTTTTCAACCAATAGATCGAGTTTATATTGAGTTTGTACTACGTTTCCCTTTATTTCCCTATTAGACCAAGAGACCAGTTGGATAGCTAATCTCTGCTACTTTTTGCCCCCATTATTTTCTCTTTCGACCAAGTCCTAGATTCAGGTAACAAATCTTCCCCCACTCCCACCCCTTTCTTCCTTGTTTGAACCAACTAGTACTAGATTCGAGTGCATGAACTAGTTTTACCTCTTAATAGTAAAAATTTAGGTGGCTTTCGAATAGCTGATCGATCCTATCTACGAGGGGGCCTGAGAAATAGTAAAAGATACAAATGCAGCGACGTCAGGAGCTCGGGAAGTAGAGCAAGGCCAGTTTCGAATGAAGTTATACCTAAGGGTCGTTGTTATGTCGCTAGGTGGGCGGCAAGAGGTCGGATCTGCCCACACTACGACAGTGAGGAAGATGGGGTCGAAGGCCCTCCCTAGCCGGTGGGTGCGTGGGAGAGGATGTCAAGGCACGCTGATCGGGACGCACCGGCAGTGGGTAAGAGTCATCGCCGAGGACGACGGCATGAACCTTACACCTTCTCACCTTCCCGGCGGAGAGGATCCGGCTGGATCTGTGACCAGCAGTGAGCAGAGAGAGAGTGTGGCCACTGCTGTCGTGTTTAGATCTAGAGAGGACTAGATAGTGTGAAGAGAGCAACACTAGCAAGCAAGCACGGAGGCTCCTTCCTATATAGTGGAGTAGTTTTGTTTTGTCTACTGGAGCTAGCCTGACCTCATCAATGACTGTCGAGAAGTCTTCAAGCACGTGCCTCGGAGGCGCAGTTGTCGTCATTTTGATGTGAAGCACCGGATTATAACATATAACACGAAAAAATGCCACATGACAAGAAAGCATAACCTCACTGCCCCAAGGAGACAACATGAATCCCGACGGACAAACTAGACGAGGATCAAAGCTCCAATTAAAGAAAAACTCATAGAAAAGGGGTTCATTGATAGAAGACCTAATTAACATAGCCGGCTTGACCTAGATGGCAGCCGAGTAGTCTTCGTGCATGTGCCCCCAATGACCAGCGCCTTGGAGGAACTCAGTTGTCGCTGTTTAACCCTCGTAGTGATTCGAAGCACATGACACCTAATATTGTGAGATGACAAGAAACCTTTTTTAGATTTCTCATCAGAACTACAGCCCTATACAACACAGCCTGCACGATATGTAGACACTAGCCAATTTAGCAATGTCTGCTGGAGTCTTGTCACATGCATGGACGAACTAATCTTTCGTGTCACGCAGGGATCGTCCAAGCACCGACGGCTGTACAACACTGCTCCAGTACTATCGCTCGTCTCTCTCTTCTATTAACTCACCCGACTTGCGGGGCCGGTGTAACACCCTGAGACCGATGCCCTAGGTGTCTTCTAGTTATTCATTGTCATTGTTATGTCATTTTTTTGTGTGTTGCACTTTGCCATGTCATCATCTGCATTTCATCTTGATACTTTTCAAACTTGCATCCGGTCATTTTCGCTGTTGTCCGTTTTAGGTTCCGGCACTCTCACACACACCCGCCGCACCTTCCAGATCTTTTTTCGTGAGCGGGAGAAAAATGTTCTTGGAATGGGCCGGGAGTTGATGTGTGGTCTTGGTATATCACCGGTAGACCGCCTGTCAAATTTCATTCCATTTGGAGGTCATTTGATGCCCCAATGGTTAACCGCGTTAACCGAAGCCCTCCTTCTCTTTGCAGCCCAACACCCCTCCACAATAGCCCACTAGCCCAACAAACTCCCCTCCATGCTCTTCGCCATTGGATCATGATCGTGTGGACGAAAACCGCAGCTCAATAGCCATCTTCTAGCTCCCTCTACCTATAAATAAGCACCTCCCCCTCCATTTTCGGGCAACACCCTAGCCTCCTCCTCCACTAGACACGTCCGCGCCGCTGCACCTCGTCCACTCCCGCTCCGCCACGTGGCCCAGCCGGCCTCCCCGCCGCAGCCCACGACCGGCCAGCC